>NC_056744.1:1030010942-1030160942 GCF_019279795.1 Protopterus annectens
TTTGCTGCAGTTTTTTTGTATGTTGACCTTGATTTGCCTGATGATTTCTGGGAAAATACCCTGCAGTCCTTTTTAACTAAAGCCGACTTTTCCAACTTATGTAAAGCAGGTAGTTTTTTTTTCTTGCCAAGTCATGGATAGGGAAGTTCTAAAACCCAAGTCATGGATGGCCTGAACAGTGAACATTAGCATGTATTCAAAGATTCAGTAATCCTAAGTGTGACTTTCTGAATTATTAGGTTGCAATCAGGCCATAACCTCAGCCCAAAGTCATGTCATTACTGAAGTCAAGTACAGCAGGACAGTGGTGGCCACTAGTTTCCCTTATTAAATTAGATGGGAAGAGGTACACTAAGCTACTATCTAACAGATTACAGCAGCTGCTCTTAAAGGCTGTAGGCCTATCCCTGGCAGAGTCTGTCCTAGGCCATGAGTGCTGATCGTACAAGAGGTATTATCACCATAATGCAACTCCTGAAATCTTGAGATAACTCGGTGGCAGTGGTGTTTATTGATTTTTGAAAAGGCTTTGAGTCAGTTTGTCTGTTGTGCTTACTCCTCTCTGGAGAATAATTCCATCATTTGATATCCCATCAGATTTCATTAAGGCAGTTCAAGTTTTTATCACCACCATTTTGACAGAGTTAGAAACAACTCCTTTTCTTTCTCAAGTGACTTATCAGGGGTGTCTGTTATCTGCACGTTGTTTCTGTTATCCACTGAAATGTTGGCCAGAACTGTAATATCTGATCCAGAGTTGAAAGGGTAGAACTGTGGTGATGAGAAAGTGTCTGCTCTTCTGTTTGCAGGTAACTGTCATCTCCTCATAGAAAACCCAGTATGGGATACCTTTTCAATATTGCAGTGCTTGGAAACCTATGCTGCCTTCTCTGAACTTAAGTTAAATAAAGATAAGACTGAAGTCTTTGTAGCTGACAAAGCTGCAGATTCTTTATGTAATATATGCCCATCTTTCTGTTTTAAGTGGAACAAAGGTTTCCCTAACTAACAAGTACTTTGTATACTGTGATAAAGAAATATGTATCCTGTCTAACTCTATGTCATTATACTGCCTACCGTCCTTGCTAATATGTTATTAATGTTACATTTGTAGTAATCTCAGAAATAGTAATGGCAGTCTTGTACTTGTATGTAAATAGCCTATGTTTTTGTTAAGTTCTTTCAGCTCATTTACTGTACCTAATTATCAATGTAACTCTGTTAGAGCTTTTCTCCCCGGGCCTCTGCTGAAAAAGGACATGTATCCAGTCGGACCATCCCGGTTAACAAATGTAAAATAAATAAATAAAATAAATAAATAATAAGAGGTAAGGATTCATAGGATCATAGGAAGTTACTAGGCTAATGGACCTAGGGCATTTACAAGCCTAGACAAGTTCTACCCTTATTTCCATGATCAGCACCTATTGCCCCTGTCCAAGAGAGACACAGGTGGAACCCCCGGGGTGAATTTACGATTACCCATCCAATCATCCAGACTGCGTTTGAAGAGTGCCAATGAGTTGCTTTGTTTGACATGAAGTGTTAGTCTGTTCCAAAGGTGTGGTAACCTCTGGGAGACATATCTGTCCCTCAAGCAGGTTCTATTAATGTCGCATACCAGGTTAAGGTCTTTAGAGCAAGTAACCTATGTACCATTTGACTTATGGAGATTCCGTATTTCCACTAAAGTAGGGTCAGAAATTGCCTTGTATGCAAGGCAGAGATCGCCTTTGAGTCTTCTGTATGAAACAGAATAAAGTGGCAGTGATTTTAGACAATTATCATAGGACAGATGCTGAAGACCTAAAATTTTCCTTGTGAGGAACTTTTGTGGTCTCTCCAATTGTTGCAGGTGCTTGGAACAGAACATAACAAAAGGGGCATTGTACTCATTTATTGGACTGATGAGGGAAGAGTACAGGGAGGTTATAACTTCTTTTTTTCTGCAGGCAATGCCTTTACTTATGAGATGAGCAATATATAATGTCCTTCTTACCACTGTGGAGACATGATGGTCAAAGGTGAGGTTGTTGTCAACTTGAGTGCCCAGGTCTCTCACCATTGAGTGCATGCTTAAGATGTTGCTGTTGATGTGGTAGTTAGGAAGAACATTGCCATTACTGAAAGGGATGATGACACATTTTTTTGCATTGAGTTTAAGGCTATTACTTTGGAACCAATCATTTGTTTGTGTAAGACCCTCCTGTGGGATGTTGATATAATTTGGAGATTCTATGACCGCTCACAATTTCCAATCATCAGCAAACTTTGTCAGCCACAAACCATTAGTTTTTGCTTGTACTTTGGAGAAATAGATTCCAAACACTAGAGGTCCCAATACTAATCCCTGTGGAACACCACTGGTTCCAGGTCTGCTGATAGAGGTGGATTCACCTATTTTGACTATATGGGTTCTATCAGTGAGCCAGTTAGTGACCCATCTAATGATATAAGGGTTGATACCTAGCTGTGTGAGTTTGTCAATGATGCCTGAGTGGGAGATAGTCAAGTGCCTTGGCTAAGTCTAGGCACATTGTATGCAGAGATTTCCCCTCGTCCAGGGCCTTGGTGACTGTCTTGAAGAAGGCCACCAGGTTTAATGGGCGTAATTTTACTTTGACAAATCCAAACTGAGTAGGGTCAAGTGTTTGGCGATTACCTATATCTTTGTTGATAAGGTTCATGATGATTTGCTGTATGGCCTTGCAGATAAGGCTAGTCAGGCTAATAGGTCTATAGTTCCCAGGGTCAGTGAAAGAACCACCCTTGTGCAGGGGAATAACAGAGGCTGTTTTCCATTCAGCTGGGATGATCTGGTGCTTAGACTATGATTGAAAAGAGTATCCAATGGTGCTGCTAATTTTTGTTGGCCCATGTCGGATGCAGCCTGGGATGTTGTTGTATCCCATAGATGCTGTGTTCCTGGCTTTAGAGAAGGCATTAAGGACCTGCTCTTTAGAGATACAAAGTAGGAGACAGGTGGCAGAGATGTCATGGGGTATATGTGGCAGGGACAGGTGAGTGAAGTTTTCACAGAACCTGTCGGCCAACAGGTTAGCTGTCTCCACAGGTCAGTATATGTGGTATCATTAACTACCAGTTTGGCACAAATCTAGGCCTTTCCTTTTAGGTTATGGCTGTAACTAAAGAATGCTTATGGTTGTCTTTAGTTGAGGAAACTAATTTGGATTCATAGTTTGCTGTGGAGGACTTCACAAGAATTCTTATTCATTTGTTTAAGCTGATAAGGGAGTGTTTCCAGCTAGGGCTTGCTATGTCTTACTCTTAGATTGCAATTCTTCCTCTTATTGTAAATATTGTTAATAGCAGTTGTTCACCAGGCAGGTTTGCTCTTCCTTGAGGAGCTTGTTTTGGTCTTATCAGGTACGGATGAGTCAATGGAGTCATACAGGTGTTTATATAAAGCACTGGTGTAGAACTAGGCATAGTTTCCAGTTCCATCTGAGGGGGGGAGGTGCAGAGAAGCTATTTATACCATCCTGTAAGAGGTTATAATCTGCTTTGGAGAAGTTTTTTTAGTTTAGTTGCTGCTATGGGGGAGGTCAGGTGTGATAGTTACTTCAAATGAGACTGATTTGTGATCAGATCTCACCAGGGAACACCTCACAGTGAGGGTGCTACAGTGGTCCTCAATATTGGTAAGCACCAGATCCAGGATGTTGGCACCCATTGTGGAGGTGTCTACCAGCTGTTCCAGGGCATTTGAGTTAATGATGTCAAGGAACCTTTGGGCAAGTGAGTTTGAGCATGAGTAATTTGCCCAGTCAGAGGATGAGTATTAAAGTCACCCAAAACCATGATGTTTGGATGTATCTTGATAGACTCAAGTAGATCCAAATAGGCAGAGTGGGTTTCCTGATTCATGGAGGGGTCCTGTATCTGGCAATGACTTGAATAGGTGTCCTACCGACAGTTAATTGCACCTGAAGTATCCCCAGGTAATCATGCTGTTTGACCAATCTGGAGGTGTATTTATCTTTAGTGAAAATTGATAGACTGCCTTCTTTAATTTTCATGCCTTTAGTTTGTGGTCTGAACATGTGGAAGGAGGTGTAAACTGGTATGGCTGGGGTGCTCTCCACAGCCTTAAACCAGGTTTCCATGACTGCACAAATGTCTGCGTCTTCCAAGGTGAGGGCTGCTTCCAGTGAGTGCAGTTTCGTGTTGACTCCTAAAGTTTAGCAGCATAACCTTGAGAATGTTTTTAAATGGAGTTTTTACATTAGGAGTTTTCTCCTTAAGACACTCCCTAAAAAAGCCACTATGGGGGTGGCAAGAGCCTTAGCCAGTAGCCAAAATCCCAGGGGTGACAGATGAAGACCATCTCTGGCAAAGCATCGAGGTCTGTCAGTCATGTCATCCTAGGCCGACAGATACTGGATCCCCTTAGAATGACACCAGAAACTAAATCAATTGTTGAATTCAGTCATTTTCTGTTCATATTAAGGCATCATCCTAGATGAAGTTAAAATGCTGCTTAAGGCTAGGGGCATACCTGCCTGAGACATATAGTCCAAGAGCTCAGTCATGTTTCTCTTCATATAGTCCAGAGAGGTACCTCTCAAATCATTCACACCAACATGGACTATGATGGAATCATAAAAGTATCTGTTTTTAAGAGACTTGGGTCAGCGGATCCTGTTTGACATCCTGCAGAGTTCTACAGCAGCAGAAAGAAGAGAGAGAAACGCTGCTTGATCATTAGTATCTGATTTTGCTTAATTTTGGTTGCTGCACTTTATTTCACCTGTTTTTAGAAGCTTTTGTATTTAATTTGTGTATTTTGTTAACTTTTGCCTACTGCACTTTGTTGAATCGTTTTTTTAACTGCATTTACTGTTGTAGGCTACACACTCAAGTGCACTAGCCTTTTTGTGCCTTAAAAGTTAATTTTATTATTGCATTTACTGTATTTTTGATTCTGTATCAAAAATCAAAACACAAAAAAATCCTATCTACTTGCTCGTTTCCTGCCTTTTCCTCTAACAGAATAGTCCAGATCTCAGATTTGCTGATTTCAGGACTGTATTTTATGTTTCTGAGTTGTCGAGATCTTGCTGCGATAGAAGGAAGTCTTTCTGCTTATCAGTGGGAGTGGTAAGCTCTGAGCACCCTATCTATCCCTAGAGGAGTGGTTTCCAGCTCAGGAATTGTATCTTATTGGCTGTTTTGGGCTGCTTCTATCCCTTTTAACTTTCTGACTTAAAAACCCATGTTTGCGCAGGTTTATGCGACAGGCAGCACCGCTAAGCTAGGGTAAACCATTATCAGTGCCTTAAAGTCTGCTCTTCAAATTTTCCCTTAGATCTTGCTAGCTCTCATTTCTGAGCACTCAAATTAGACCTTTAAATCCAGTACTTGCTCAGAACCTCTTGCAGCATTTATTGTAAACATATCCACTGTTAGTAGCACTAAAAACCTTTGGTAAAGGAAACAAAAACAGCTCCAGCAATTAAAAGAAAGCAAAAACAGCTTCAGTACTTAAATAAATGAGCACTTATCCAGGCATGTCTAAAGGTCAGTTCCCTATGCTTTCTCCTGTTTACCTGTGAACCTGGGCATCCTGAGGCAATGTAGCAATTTCATCATGCACACAGACAACCCTCTCTTCCTACCTCCAAACACATCCACTTCTGAGAGATGTACTTACATAGCCAAACTAGTGGCCATGCTCAGTCCAACCAAGACTAGGTTAGCGAGTCAAGATGAGAAGGTTAACACTACATTGCGCCACATAGAACACATACAGCCCGGATCACACACCACCACACCTCTGATGTAGTAACACAAAACACACACACACTTTCGCAGAGTTCTCAATAAAAGTCAGCCCAAACAACAAAGACCTCCAAGGCAAAAACGCAAGCAACCATCTCATCCAAACATAACCCACAAGGCACATAGACCACACAAACAGTGTGCCACTCAGCCTAAGCCCCTACGGCAAAACATTTTACCCAATACACTAGTCATAGGTGACTCAATAGTAAGGCACACTGACGTCCGACTCACTAGGTTGAATAATGAGAAAGCTACGGTCAGCTGCCTGTCTGGTGTCAGTATTTGCCACATAATGCACGCACTTGGGTCTCTCCACAACAAGTACAAATATGACTCTTTCATTGTCCATGTTGGTGTGAACGACCTAAGATGTACCTCACTGGACTACATGAAAAGAGACATGGAGGGGCTCTCGGATCATGTACCCCAGGCAGGTATGACCCTAGCCCTGAATAACATTCTACTGTTGCCCAGAATTATATCACAGTACAAGCAGAAAATGATTGACTTCATCAATTGCCTAAGTTTTTGGTGTCATTCAAAGGGGATCCTGTCTGCCTGGTATGACATGATCGACAGACCTCGATGCTTTGCCAGAGACAGCCAGCATCTGTCACCCCTGGGATTCTAGATACTGGCCAAGACTCTTACCACCCCTATAGTGCCTTTTTTAGGCAATGCCCTGAAGACAAATTTACCACCGTAACAACTGCAAGCAAGCGCAAACTGAGGGTTATGCTACTCAACGCTAGAAGTCTAAATCTAAAAATCCACTCACTCGAGTCACTCCTTAAACTGGAGAACATTGACATCTGTGCAGTAACAGAGACCTAGTTCAAGGCTCTGGAGAGCACCCCAGTGCTACCAGGCTACAGTGCATATCACACCATTCGACCCCTAAATCTGGACTGAAGCCCTAATGGAGGTGTGGACCGAAGCCCCAAAGGCGATGGTATATCCATCTTCATAAATGATACACACACCTCCAGACTAGTTGCCCAACGTAACACATCAGAGATACTTCAGGTGTTGTTCAGGTGCTACTAACACTGGATAAAACTGCAGTCCAGTTTGTAGCCTGCTATATATCTCCTGCAATGTCCCAAGACTCCCACTCCACATTCCTAAACACTCTGGAAAACATTAAGGTTCAACCTAATACCCTTATACTGGGAGGCTTTAACTACCGCTGCATTAGCTGGAACAATTACTCCTGTTCCAACTAATTTTCCCAATGTTTTCTGCAATTCATTAATTACAATGCCCTGGACCAACTCATTCTTACCCCCACCAGAGGTAGAAACATTCTTGACATGGTCATTACAAACATAGGGGACCGCTGCTCAACACCAGTAATCAACTCTTCCCTGGTTAGATCTGACCACAAGTTAATCACCATCGATATCCAAATCCCACCCTCACCCCCATGAAGGAAACCACAGTGAAGAACTTCTCCAAAGCAAATTTTAAGCTTCTAAAGACAGAAGTGGCAAACTTCACTGCATACATGCAAATGGGGAATGGGTGTATGGCTGCTGAATCATACACCAAGGCACTGTATAAGCATTTACACAAGTGCATGGATCAGGCCGTACCAAAGAGAACCAAGATGCTGTCCTCCAAAAAAAGGAAGCCAATCTGGTGATTCTCTGCTATTAACAAACTCTACAACAGAAGGAAAAAACTGTTCAGAAAAGGCTAAAGTCCCAAGACTGGAAAGATTCCCTGGTAAATCTCAGCAAAAAAAAACTGAGATCCCTCATCAAATCCTCCAAAGCTAGTTGTGAAAACAAAATTGCTACAGATACTAAAGATAACCACAAGGCATTCTTTAGTTATGTCTAGAATCTGCATAACAATATTCAGATGTGCTCTGAGCTACTGCACAACGGCACCATTTATACTGAACCAACTGATATTGCCAATATCTTTGCCGACAGGTTTAGTGGAAACTTTACCCTCCTTCACCCCTAATGGCCCATCCCAGTAACCGAGGAATGCCAAATCCCTAATATCACGACTGCACAGGTAGAAACCGCACTGTCCAAAGCCAAAAATACAGCTTCCATGGGACCTGATAATATACCTGGCTGTGCTCTACATGAATTACAAATGGAACTGGCACCACACCTGAGTTCCCATTCAACCACAGCCACACTTCAGGCTTTGTTCCCACCAAATAGCACACCGCTACAGTCATTCCACTCCACAAATGGGGAGCGACTACTGACCCTGGCAACTACTGCCCCATCAGCCTGACAAGCCTGATCTGTAAGGCTATGAAGTGCATCATTATGGACCTTATAAATAGGGATATAGGGAATCTTCATACCCTGGACTCCACCCAGTTTGGGTTTATGAAGGGCAGATCATGTCTGCTCAACCTGATAGACTTCTTTGAATCTGTCACCAGAGCGGTGGATGAAGGCAAGGTAGTCCACACAGCCTACCTTGATCTAGCCAAGGCCTTTGACACCATCCCCCACTCAGGAATCATTGACAGACTCACTAATCTAGGCATTAACCCCTACATCATAAGATAGGTTGCCAACTAGCTCACTGAAAGAACCCACATGGTGAAAGTAGCAGACTCCAAATCTGACTACTGGGAAGTTACAAGTGGAGTCCCATGGGGATTGGTTCTGTGTCCTCTCCTGTTTGGCATCTACTTCGATGAAGTTCAAGCCAATACAAAGGGACTCTGGTTAGCCAAATTCGTGGATGACTGCAAACTGGGAGCTATTATTGTTAGTGTGTTGAAGTGTGAATAAAAGATTGAAATTCATTTTTCTGTAAATATGCTGAAAGATAAAGCATAGAATAAAAAGTTTGCTTGATTATAGGTGTAGAGCTTAGCAATGTAAAAATGGCAGTTATGCTGTGTGACATAGTTTTGGCTGAAATCAGTAAAAAAACCATGAAAATTTATTAATGGATGCAAGATAATTTTTGAAAGACTTTTTTTTAATATCAGCAGCAGAACAGTTTGACGTATTTTTACAGATGTTTCCTTTCAGACTTCTGTTAATGGACATGGCATTTTGTAAAATCAGCAGAAAAAACAATTCCTGATTGTGTGCATTTTTATATCAGCAAAAGTGCTTACAAGGAATATTAAATGGTTTCACAGAACAACAGGAAAGTCTATTACAAAACATTTCCTTAAACAAGTTTAAAAAGTAAAGTATCAGCAGAACAGATGTTTCTGTATTAATCCCAAAAAATATACCAAAAGGAAAACAGGATCTTAAGTGCGTGAGAAGAACAATATAACTAGACTGTAAAAATTCAGCTTTGTAAGAGGTATTTGGTAGGAACACACTTGTTCCGAGGTAATTGGAGAATGGAAAGCCATAAAGCTATCATCTATATTGGTTGTGAAGAAAAAACTTTGTACATTAAATTTGTAAACTACAGTCGTACATCTTGTTTGTTATAAAAATAAGTTATTTATTAATAACTGTGCTTACATTAAAATAGTATTGTGCTGCAAAATATATTTTTTTATCAGTGCTCAATATGCAAGGCTTGGTGCTTTAAACAAGATGCAGTCATGCAAAGTTCTGTGTCTCTGCTTCAGCAGTAAACATCCAGCAAGACTCATTGTCATAAGAAGACTTTGGTTTCAGTCCAGTCCAGAAAGTACAGCATGATTCTCAAGCTGATGTAGACATCCTACAAAATGGCCTCACAGAGACCAGTGACTGGTGCCAGAACCATGGCCTTAAGCTCAATGCTAAAAAGTGCATTGTCATTCCCTTCGGGAAAAACATGGTGCCCACAAACTACCACATCGATGGTAGCCCACTTAACTCCAAAGGTGTGATAAGAGATCTAGGGACACAGATAGATAGCAACCTCCCCTTTAACAACCATGTTGCCACTGTCATTAGAAAGTCCTTCTATGTGGCAAACCTCATTAAAAAAGGTTTTTCATCCAGGAACAAAAAAGTCATAATCCCTCTCTACTCGTCCCTCATTAGACCCATTATAGAATACAATGCCCCATTTGGCATGTACCTCACTAGACACTTACAACAACTGGAGTGGCCGCAAAAGTTCCTCACAAAGAGGATCTTAGGACTCAAACACATGCCCTATACAGAAAGACTCAAATAAACTCCAGCTTTACTCCATCTCAAATTGCCTACTTAGAGGCGATCTCTGCTTGATGTACAAAGCCATGTCTGACCCAGTGTTGCTATACATGCTTCATCTGAAAGAGTCTCAATCCCTCCGCACCACATGCTCCAAAGTCCTCAACCTCATCACCACAATAAACAGAACCTGCTGGAGGGACAGGTTCCTAACCTAGTGACTTCCCATTCCCTTGAATAAACTCCCCATTCACATCAAGCAGAGCACCTCACTAGTCATCTTCAAGAAAAATCTTGAGTGGATAGGTAATAGGAAATTCACCCCAGGGATTACTTCAACAGGCTTGCTTAATAGGGGCACAAAGAATTAACGTCTGGCAGCAGGATGACTGGGAATATTCTTGGGCTAGGCTTGTACTGGCTCCAGGGCCATTAGCCTAGTACTCACCTATGAACTTATGTTATATGGCTTATCCTAGCACCTGACAGACAACTGACCATGACCTTTTCCTTATCCAGCCTGGAGAGAGAGTGACATCTGTGCGTCTCACATTGAAATCACCAGTGACTAGTATGTTTGGTTTTGTGGTTTGCCTTAAGGGCTTGATGGGTGAAACACTGGTACATGAGCTATTATGTATATTGTGTACTGCAGAGGAAGTATTATGTGTAGCGTATTTGTGCTTGTGTTTGGGAGGTCTCTGGTGTTTAGGAATGTTTTTGGTGAGAACCTCCACATATGTAGGAATGTGTGATGTGGGTTTGGGTGGAGTAGGAGGTGAGGTGTGCATGCTGACAACCTACTCATTGTCATATGTACTGACTGGTGTGTGAGAGAGCATGGATTAAAGGTTCTTAATGCAGTTGCATCTCTCACATGTTGAGGTTGTGTGGACTAGGAGTAGAGGGTTGTCGGTGAACATGAGGCAGTAGTAACACTGCCTCAGGATGCCCATGTCAACCATGCTGGCTGGAGAATCTGTGGGAAATTGTCAGTGCATAGTTTTAGGTCAATTTATATGGTCAGGAAGAGAGGTTGGACTTAGGAATAGCTAGTGGATGAGAAATGTGTTGGTACCTCTGAGACTAGGCTTAGTGTTCCACCTGATAGTAGACCAGGGCTGCAAAAAACCTCTGGAGTACCACAAGTTAAGTGCTAAGGGAAAATATAAGAAACTATACATTTGCATCTAAACCACCAATGGTGACCACCGCTATGCAGCAGTGCATGATGGTGCACTATACTCAGGCAAGTGCAAACACAGGCCTTAAACAAAACAAGAGATAACAATTTTGACTCAAACTAACCAATAAAGATGCTCTGTTTGAGCACTACTCCAATCACCCTTGGTAACATGGGACTCAGACAACATGCTGCTCCCACAAGAGTGCAGATGGGCTTTCACCCACAAGGATGGCTTGAATTTGATGTTAAGAAGTTACAAAATAGGCCTAGAAACAACAAACCTGCAACTGGGCTATGCTACAGATGAACTAGTACAGTGTACAGTAAAATGTGGTAAAAAAACAGTCCAGTCAATTCAAGAATGCAAATGCAAATTAAACATGATATATAAGAGCAAAAGCAGGCACTTACAGTTAGTTGGAAGCAACAGATGCCTCAGATCATTCAGTATCTCAGTGAAGAGCTGGTTTTAGTGCTCAAGTGATACCAAACAGTCTAGATTCAGCAAGTCTGAATCTAGCCTATGCTATAAAATACAGAAGTACTAGAAATTCAAAGTGCATAAAATCACAGTCACAACAGCAAAAAAACAATTTAAATAAAGCAGCAACTCGCTGGTAATTCCCAGCTTAGTAGGGTGTAGGCCACACTCTCCTGCCAAAAGAGTGTAGACCACAAACCTTCCTAATGTATAACAACTGGTTTTAGAGCCCAGGTGCTTAAGCCAGAACTAAGATACTTCAGAAGACAGACACAATTGGCCATCAACCAGCAATTTCCAGCTTGGAAGAGTGTAGGCCATCCTCTTCTGCTACAAGAGTTTAGACCACAAATCCTCCCAATTTAAAGTAACTGGTTTGGAACCAAAGTGCTTAAACCAGAATAAAGACACTTAGAATAACAGGTGCAATAGGCCTTCACCAGCAATTCCCAGCTCAGAAGGGTGTAGGCCACACTCTCCCACCAGAAAAGTCTAGACCACAACCCTCCCACTGTAAAATAACTCGTTTGAAGTCCAAGTACTTAAACCAGAACTAAAACACTTTCAGACTAACAGACACAATGAGCCTTCAACCAGCATTTCCCAGTTTAGAAGAGTGTAGGCTATCCCCTCCTGCCACAAGAATTTAGACCACAACTCCTCCTAATGTAAAATAATTGGTTTGGAATCCAAGTACATAAACCAGAACAAAACACTTACAATAACAGGCACAATAAAATCTTCACCCATCAATTCCCAACTCAGAAGGGCAGAGGCCACCCTCTCCTCCCACAAGAGTGTAGACCGCAGACCTTCTTAATATAAAATAACTGGCTTGAAGCCCAAGTCCTTAGACCAAAACCTCAGAGACTTAGAGCATCAATTACAATTTAATCAGGCAACTAACAGGTAGTAATAAATGCAGCAGAATAAATACAATTGAACACTTTAAGAACAAACAACAAATGCGAAAATAAAATAATAAAGTAGGAAGAGACACAAATACAGTAAAAGCAGCTGAAAAGTTTTTTTTTAATCAGGCTACTAACAAACAGTAATATATGCAGCAAAATAAATTCAATTGAACACTTTTAAGAACAAGCAACAAAAGCAAAATAAAGTAGGAAGAGGCACAAATACAGTGAAAGCAGCTGAAAGTTTTTTTTTTTTTTTAAGTAGAAAAGGGGAAACAGAAGATAATTCAAAAAGAAGGGGGTGGGCCTTCCCAAGTGATTTCACTGTACTCAATAGAATGAACTGATGCGATGGGACTGGGAGGAGTGTCCAATATCAAATTTATAGTAGAGGTGGGAAACTGAAAAACTACCAAGTTTTAAGAGCAGAACAACAGTTGGGTGGGTGAGAATAAAATGGAGACAGAATACGAACAGAAAAAGGAAGTGCAGTAATAAGCAGATGGGTTTACTTTACAAGTTATAGCACTCATAAATTCAACCAATAAATAAATGCACCACAGGAATGTAAAATATCACTGAAACAGAGCAAGAGTAAAAAATATACTTATATCAGCTTAGTAATCCAGATGCAAGGATTGATAAATTCAACCAATAAATAAATGTAGGACAGGAATGTAAAATATTACTGAAACAGAGCAAGAGCAAAAAAATATACATGTATCAGTTTAGTAATCCAGATGGTTTTAGAAGCATTCCAATTTTGCAGCCAGCCAGCCAGCCACAGGTAAACAGCTAGGCACAAAAGACGTCCTTGTCCTAAGGAGATACTGACTAAAATCATTGGAGTTGTAGCACTGTTTATATGTAGGGTGCCTTTCCCGGAAAAGGTTGCAGATTTCTCTGACTGGGTGAATTGTTGTGGTTAAAATTTTCTAGTCCGTTTGATAGTTTACATAGACACACCCCCTTCTCCAGCTCATAAGTGCTTGTCTAAGATTAGAATAAAATAGTCCTCCTTCATTGACAGTGGACAGAGGGAAAGAGTACCATTTAGCATTGCAGTTTGGATGGCTAGGCTGTCTTTGTATTAACAAACACGTTGATTTTATGTTGCATGCATTAGTCATACCAACGGATGCCTACAAACATGATCCCAGCTGGCAAAACAGAGTTAATTTGCATCTCTTTCCCAAGTGATATCAATTAATTTATTAATGATCTGCCTTCCCATCATAGCATCTTTTTTATTATCCAGAATCTAATACTGCCTTGAAGATGTTGCACTTGGGGACTCTCAAAATGTCTTGGAAATGCTGTTTCACTTTAGAGCTATTAAGAAGTTATCTGTTAAAAGTTTTGCTATGCAAAACTGAATGTTAGCTGAGCTAAGACTAAACAGTACTACTAACTATAGTTTAAATTAATACATTCCTTTCAAGCCTTGTTTAATAAAAGTATGAAATAAATATGATATAATTTCTGATTTGTTTACATTTGTGTATGTATATCATACATTTAAAAATATAAACAGCAAAATGGAGGACAGGTGTCTGTTTTTGATTCATTTAGGACTTGTAAAACTCCAAACGGACACCACAACCAACCTGGAAAACGAACCCTTTTATTAAACAAGAAGAGTCAAAGCGCTTTTCGGCTTACGATAGTTAGCCTTCCTCAGAACAGGGGGTTCTGAGGAAGGCTAACTATCGTAAGCCGAAAAGCGCTTTGACTCTTCTTGTTTAATAAATGGGTTTGTTTTCCAGGTTGGTCGTGGTGTCCGTTTCGAGTTTTACAAGTCTGTTTTTTGTGGATTCTTTTTTACAAGTTTGATTCATTTAGGGACAAAATTGGTTAGCTAATTTCCATTATGGCCAAGTTCTGTAATGATGTTTGATTGAGGATGCATGTTTTGTTCAGTCTTAAATGTATCAGTAGCATATCTAAATTGAACTCTAAATTCCTTTTTATGAGACTCATTGCTCCTACTACTGGAGGGACTGCCTGGGTATCCTTCTTCCACGTTGCACTGGTTTCTGCCTACAAATCCTGGTATATTATGATCGTGTGTGTTTCTCTGTAAGTAAGACAGTGTAATCACTGGGTGTAGCAATTTCAGTGATCAATGTTTTTATCTTCTTTTCATGGACTACTATATCTGGTTTTCTTACATCTATTTTTTTGAACTGTTGGTAATGGGTAATCCCACGTGATGTAAACGTCATCACCCTATAGTGCTTTGTGGCACGTTTTTGTTGCTTCTCAGCAACTGCAATATTGTAATGGTTGCACAATCCTCAATGCAACAGTCTTGTCACATTATTATGCCTTTCAGTGTACAGGCCTTCTGCCCTTAGTGTATCACACCCAGCAACAAGATGTACAACTGTTTCCAGTTCTGTTTTACAAAACCTGCATTTGTCTGTTTCTCCTACATGTTCAATAGACTTTGTAAACCAATGTCTATAGAGTCCACTATCCTGGGCCACTAATATTAACCTATCATCTTTTGGTTTGTATTCAGCTTTTCTTAACCATTCCTGCATCAAACCTTGATCAACATGAGGTTGTTCTAGGAGTTTTCTGTACTTGCAACTATATTTATGCTTTTTCCACATTTCCTGCTTTCTCTTCTGATCCTTCTCCATATACTCTTTCTTTTGTTTTTTGGCATGTTCAATTGTTGCCTGATTTTTGTATACTTCTGGTTTGGGTTCCATTCCCACTTGACACTGATGTGCTTCTGCTAAACTAAGCAGGAAAGTCATCTTAGATTTGTTCTCTTCATGTTTTAAAACTTTTACTATGTTTGGAAATGGTGAGATCAACAAATATGTATGCAGCCCTACACTTGCAGATCTAAACATGTAATCAATTTTAAGGAGGCCCATACCTCTTTCAGAATGAAGAATATAAAATGCGCTGATTTTTATATATCATTTGATAAGCTTCCTGTTTGTTTTCCCTATGTGCTGTGTGTGTGCTATATACACTAAGTATGAGTTAATGTTTTCCCTATGTGCTGTGTGCTATATACACTAAGTCTGAGTTAAGTGACCGTTTTCCACACACCTGAGGATGAGCAAATCTGGAGTTAACATATTTAGAGAAGAGAGTTTGTGGATGCATGGAGTTTGCACTGCCCACCCTCATGCAAAACAATTTGTTATTTTTTAATAAAAACAACTTTCTGTTGTTATTTTTGATGATGTGAACACCAGCTGCAACTTCTCCTTTATGTTACGTGCTACAGACAAGGCTTTTGAAAGTGTATAGATACATTGGTCCCAACATAAATGCATTACTGAAAATACACTGCTATACATATTTAAGTCAAATGAGTAAAATGTACTGCCCGCCGTGGTAACCCAGCTTAAAAAATGTACAATGCAGGAACTTGGCTAATTTAAATTGCAAAGTGCTATATTTTAGAAATATCCTGAAAAATAATTTTGATGCCAGTGAAACTTAAGCACAAAGTAATTGATATAATATTTTAAACAGTGCTTCTTTTTTTATAAAATTGTAAATGATGCATCCTTTTGCATAATAATTTAGAATTTAATGTGAAATATGTTTTTTCACTGAACACCACAGTTCCGTTTACAGTGATGGGTCAATACATTTGTTACTGAATTACCTTATATGTGTACTGTGAGGCTGTGATCATTATCACTAGCAAACTGCTGCTGATCCTCCTCTTTTCTGAAATGGGTGTGGCTTTGGTAGCCTTACAATGCCTGCTATAGGCTGGATTTGTAAAGGTTACTACAAAGTGTGCACTTTCTGAATTCAAGAACAGCCCTACTAAAAAGGCTGGAACTGTCTCTTCACTCAGAAAGGTTACACTAAGTGTAAACACACACTTTGTGGTAACCTTTATGAATTCAGCCTTTTATTTTTATTAGTGACTGCAAAGAACAATCACACAACTGGTGTTAGTGTGTAATAGGACGATAATGTATACCATCTCCTCAACCTCCAAGTGGGAGGTCAGCACCCACGTACCCCCTTACATAGCTGCATGGTGGTGCAAATGTGGGGGGGGGGGGAGAAACACCACTGAAGGATGGAAAAAGTACTTATATGTACTGCAGTGCCATAGTCCATCACTCAATAATTAAAATTAATTAAAGGAACCTGAGGTTGTTCATTCTGGGAAGTCAAAAGTAGAAGATAACATTCATCGAGGGTTTCCCTCAGGAAAAAAAAAAGTACTTATAGTTTCTTGCGCTGCTCTTTCATAACTGTCGTCTACTGTAATATCTTAATTTGCTGTTCTCTGTGCTTTTAAGTGTTCAAGTGCTCTTATATTATTTTTCATAAACTTGTTTTTGTCATTTTTAATTATCTGCATTTATTTAAACTGTATTTGCCTTAATATTGTTACACACTCAAGTGTGCTAGCTTATACTGCATTTAAATTGTTTTTGCTACTGTCATTAGCTCATTCTTCCTAATACAGAGAGAACTTTTTGAGAAAGCCAACCCACTTAACTAAAAAAAAAAAAAGGTACTTATGTATTATCGCAACCAGATTTTCACGGTCGTGAAATGTGCATACCTCCACAGATCCGAGTGCAGGAAACACTTACCACTGTTACTGTAATTCCTCAGAAGTGGCTAAAAACTTATACATGACTGTTAGGAACAGGAACAGTTTAAGAAACCATCTCCCTGTCTTGCGTGCATTGCTTTGCAGATGCACGCCTGATTAAGAATGGCTGCTAATGACCTGTTGAATGCAGTCTTGTTATCTTCATAGGTTCATAGGTTCATAGGTTAGTACTAGGCTATCAGCCCTAGGGCCTATACAAGCCTAGCCATAACAATTCCCTGAATATTTCTTCCCACATTATTTACTTTCCTGGACCCCTGTCTAGCAGGGCGACTGACGTGATCCCTGGGGTGAATTTCCTTTCTCCCATCCAATCGTCAAGGTTCCTCTTGAAGAGGTCCAAAGAGGCACTCTGCTTGACATGTATGGGCAATCTATTCCAGAGTCTGGGGAGTCTCTGGGTCAGGAACCTATCCCTCCAACATGTTTTGTTTATTGTGATGACAAGGTTTAGATCCCTGAGCGTGTAGCTCTGAGGGATTGGGATTTCTTTAAGTGTAGCATGTCCAACAGCTCTGGGTTTGACATGGCCTTGTATGTTAAGCAGAGATCGCCTCTGAGTAGACGATATGCGACAGAGTATAGCTGGAGTTTTTTAAGGCGGTCAGCATAGGGCATCTGCTTTAGGCCTGTGATTCTTTTAGTGAGGTATTTCTGAGGCCTTTCCAGTTGTTGCAGATGTCTTGAGAGGTACATACCAAATGGGGCATTGTATTCTATAATGGGTCTAATGAGGGATGAGTACAGTGGGAAAATTAAGCAAAGGAGATGTACGGAAGAGAAGCTTCTCTGTTTTCAGTCAGTTCCGTCTTCCCATACCTATTCCTGATTAACTCAAGCATGCAGTGTTAACCAATGTGACTTCCCAGGGGAAGACCGGTGGTGGTTGTGCTTTGCGGGTTACTTGGAGAAGTATGGCAGGAGTTAGAAAAAGATTCAAACTATGAAAAATCAAATCCCCATAACAACAATTGCTAGTAATACTGTCATGTAAGAAATGTAACATTACACTGCTTTATCTGGTTTGCATTTTTGTGATGCAGAAGGGTGATCTACACGATTATGAGTAGGTCTCTAAGCAGACCTGTCAACAGTTTGAATCATTCTCATGACAGCAGCCATAATAATTGAAGCGTGCGTGTGTACTGCTCAGCAAACAGGAAGAAGGTTTGCACAACTGTTACTCTTCCTGAAAGTAAGGCAAACTGATTTCTAATCAGTAAGGATGTCAAACTAACACCTTATGGTGTTTCCCGCAGTTGTTTTCATGCCAGCCTGCCAATTTCGCAACCACGAAAATCTGGTTACGATAATACGTAAGTACCAAAAAAAATGTAATTCCAAGCTTGTTTTCTGCCTTTCCTGTAAGTAGTCTAATCCAGATACAGATTTGCTGTATCCAGGACTGTTTGTAAGCTTCTGTGCCCCAAGCCTTTCTGTGTTGGAGGGAAGCCTTCTAGCTTATCAGTGGGAGTTGTAAGCACTAGGTAGCCTATCTACCACAAGAATGGTTTCTGGCCCAGAAATTGTAGTCTATTGGCCATTTGGGCAGTTTTTCCATCTCTTTCAAATTTCTGGTTTAAAAGCCTGCATTTGTGCTTGCTTCCCACATTCCCTGTAACTAGTTTAGCCCAGATACAGATTTGCTGTATCCAGGACTGTTTGTAAGCTTCTGTGCCCCCAAGTCTTTCTGTGCTGGAGGAAAGCCTTCTAGCTTATCAGTGGGAGTGGTAAGCACTAGGTAGCCTACCTACAACAAGATCCAGATACAGATTCTTAGTTTTAGCACTTGAATTTGCTTATCCGTGGTCAGCACTTGTTCAGAACTTGTTGTAAGCACTAAATAAACTACAAATTACTACAGCACTCACCCTTCCTCATTACCTAGAGGAAAACAGTTTTGGTACTTACTTTCCTCACTTGCTTAGAGAAAAACAGCTCTTGTACTCACTTTCCTCACTTGTCTAGAGGAAAATATTTTTTTATTCAGGCATGTCCAAGGGTCAGCTCCCAGTGTTCTCTCCTGTCTATCTGATGAATCTGGGCATCTTGGGGCAATGTAGCAATTGCCTCATGTACACAGACAACCCTCTCCTCCTACCACCCAACACTACAACCTGTGAGAGATGCATTTATCTAGCCAAACTGAAGGAAAAAGCTCTCTCCAACCAAGCCTGAACTTGATAGTCAAGAGGAGAAGGTAAACATTTGCACCACACCACACTCATCACATAGTCCCACTAACCCTACACCACCAAAATCCACACATAGAAACATAAAAACATTCGCGGAGGCTCTCAATAATAATCTTCTCAAGCAACAGAGACCTCCAAAGCAGAAATGCAAGCAACCTCCCACCACCAACACCACCCAAATGACACATAACCCACAGACTCAGTGTGCCACTCAACCACAGTCCATAAGGCAAAACAACGTACCCAACACACTAGTCAAAGGTCACTCTGTAGTCAGGCACACTGATGTCCCACTCACCAGGCTAAACAAGGAGAAAGTCACTGTCAGCTGCCTGTCGGGTACCAGGATCCGCCACATAACCCACACACTCAGGTCACTCCATAACAAGTACAAATATGACTCTGTGATTGTCCATGTTGGTGTCAATGACCTGAGACGTACCTTCCTGGACTACATGAAAAGAGACATGGAAGAACTCTCTTATCTTGTAGCCCAGGCAGGTATAACCCTAGTCCTGAGTAGCATCCTGCCATCGCCCAGAATGATACCGCAGTACAAGGATAAAATGATTGACTTCAACAATTGGCTAAGCTTCTGGTGTCATTCTAAGGGGATCCGGTATCTGTCTGCCTGAGACAGCATGGTCAACAGACCATGATGCTTTGCCAGAGATGGCCTGCACCTGTCACCCCTGGGATTCTGGATACTGGCAAAGGCTCTTGTCGCCCCTATAGTGCCCTTTATGGCAAGGTTCAAATGACAAATTCACCACCATAACAGGAACAGACAAGCAAAAACTGAGGGTAATGCTACTCAATGCTAGAATTCTAAATCTCAAAATGCACTCACTCGAGGCACTCCTTAAAATGGAGAACATCGATGTCTGTGCAGTGACTGAGACCTGGTTCAAGGCTCCAGAGAGCACCCCTGCATTACCAGGCTATAACTCATACCACACCTTTTGGCCATCTAACCTGGACCAGAACACTAAAAGCAGAGGTGTGTCTATATTCATTAAGGATATCCACACCTCCAGGCTAGTTGCTCAGCATAATGCAGCCGAGGTTATCCAAGTGCAACTAACTCTGGGCAAAATTGCAATCCAAATTGTAGCTTGCTACAGATCCCCCACCATGCCTCAGGATTCCCACTCCTCTTTTCTGGATATACTGGAAAATGTTAGGGTTCAACCAAACATCCTAATATTGGATGATTTCAACCACCCCACCATTAACTGGGAAAACTACTCATGTATCAACACCTTTGCTCAGCGCTGTCTGGAATTCATAAATTCCAATGCCCTGGGTCAACTTATCCACACCCCCACCAGGGGCAACAATATCCCAAACCTAGTCATTACCAGCATGAGTGACCGGTGTTCCACACCTAAAGTCAACTCCACTTTGGTCAGATCCGACCATAAGCTAATTACCCTAGATATCCACATCCCGCCCCCACCCCCCATTAAGGAAACCACGATAAAATATTTCTCCAAAGCCAACTTCATGCTTTGTAAGACAGAAGTGGTGAACTTCATGACACCCATGCAGATGGACATTACAGTTATGACTGCTGAATCCTACACAAATGCATTTTATAAGCACTTACATGAGTGCATGGATCGTGCTATCCCAAACAGAACCAAGACACTCTCCTCCAAAAAAAGGAAGCCAATCTGGTGGTCCCCTGCCATAAACAAACTCTACAACAGAAGGAGGAAATTGTTGCAAAAGAGAGTAAAATTTCATAAGTGGAGGAGCTCCCTGGTCAACCTCAGCAAGAAGCTGAGATCCCTTATAAGATCCTCCAAAGCTAGCTATGAAAACAAGATTGCCACTGATTCTAAGGACAACCGCAAGGCATTCTAAAGCTATGTCAAGAATCTTAGTGGCAACACCCAGATCTGCTCTGAGTTACAGCACAATGGCACAAAAATTACAGAACCAACTGATATTGCCAACATCCTGGCAAATAGGTTCAGTGCTAACTTTATCCCCCTCTCACCCTCTAAAGGGCCCATGTCTGTACAGGAAGAATGCAGAGTCTCTGTAATCACAACTTCACAGGTAAAAGCAGCACTCTGTAAAGCCATAAACGTAGCATCTATGGGACCGGACAACATCCCAGGCTGCGTTTTACACGAACTTCAGAACGAACTGGCTCCCCACCTAAGCACCATGTTCAATCATAGCCTCATGTCAGGCTTTGTGCCCACTGAATGGTGCACAGCAACAGTTATCCCACTCCACAAAGGGGGAGCCACCACTGATCCTGGGAACTATTGCCCTATTAGCCTGATGAGCCTGGTCTGCAAGGCCATGGAACATATCATCATGGAATTCATAAACAAAGACATTGGTAGCCTCCAAACTCTGGACCCCACCCAGTTCGGGTTTGTGAAAGGCATATCTTGCCTCCTGAACCTAGTCAACTTCTTTGAGGCAGTCACCAAAGTCGTAGACGAGGGTAAAGTGGTTCACACAGCCCATCTTGACCTCGCCAAGGCTTTCAACACCATCCCCCATTCTGAAATTACAGCTAAACTCACTAAACTAGGTATAAGTCCCTATGTCACAAGATGGGTTGCCAACTGGCTCACTGACAGAACCCACACTGTAAAAGTTGCAGACTCCAAATCTGACTTCAAACCAGTGACAAGTGGGGTACCACAGGGTTCAGTCCTCGGACATCTCCTGTTTGGTAGCTACTTCTCTGAAGTACAGGCTAACACAGAAGGCCTCTGGCTAATGAAATTCACAGATGAATGCAAACTAGGAGCTATAGTTGAGTCCCCAAATGATGTGGACATCCTACTGAAGGGCCTCACTGAGACAGATGCCTGGTGTCAGAGCCATGGCCTCGAGCTCAATGCCAAAAAGTGCATTGTTATCCCCTTTGGTAAAAACTCTGGACCCATGAACTACCACATAGGCAGCAGTCTTCTTAACACCAAATGTGTGATAAGAGACCTTGGGACCCAGGTGGACAGTAGTCTCTCCTTTGATAATCACATTGCCACAGTTGTCAGGAAATCCTTCTACATGGCACACCTCATCACAAAAGGGTTCTCATCCATGAAAAAAGAGGTCACTGTTCCCCTCTACTCGACACTCATTAGACCCTTTAGAGAGTATAACGCCCCTTTTGGAATGTACCTCACAAGACATCTGCAGCAGCTGGAAAGGCCACAGACGTACCTCACAAAGAAAATTACTGGCCTCAAACAGATGCCCTACACTGATCGTCTCAAAAAACTCCAGCTTTACTCTGTAGCATATCGCGTACTCTGAGGTGATCTCTGCCTAACATATAAATCTATGTCAAAACCAGAGCTGTTGGACATGCTACATCTAAAGAAATTCCCATCCCTCCGAGCTACACGCTCTAGGGACCTAAACCTTGTCACCACAATAAACAGGACTTGCTGGAGGGATAGATTCATGTCCCAGAGACTTCCCATACTCTGGAATAAGCTTCCCATCTGTGTCAAGCAAAGTTCCTCATTAACACTCTTCAAGAAAAATCTTGATGAGTGGATGGGAAATAGGAAATACACCCTGGGGATCACTTCTGTGGCTTTGCTCAACAGGGGCACAGGAAATTAACTTTCTTGGGTTGGCGTAAGCCAGGGAACTTTGCTGGCTAGGCTTACTTAGGCCCTTGGGCCGATAGCCTAGTACCTACCTATGAACCTATATATATATATATATATATATATATATATATATATATATATATATATATATATATATATATTCTTAAAAATGTCCAGATGTCGTCTCTAATATTGGCACAAAAAAATAAAAATAATGTTGACAATGCACTGAAAATGCTCTGAAACATAACATCGGAGTATGCAAGTAAAAAAATGTGTGTGTGTGTGTGTGTGTGTGTGTGTGTGTGTGTGTGTGTGTGTGTGTGTGTGTGTGTGTGTACATGTGAGGCATATTATAATGAGCTAAAACAGACATAAAAGTACATAACTAATGATGCTATAAATGTTGCATATAAAACTGTTCTAAGTCAAGCTATTTCTTTTAGAAAGCTAAGAACCTTTCTGTATTAGTTAGAGGTCTCATACTTTTTTTGTAATATAGACAGTGAATAGCATATAAAAAGGAGGGATGAAGTCAGCCAGTTCAGAGTCATTGGCACTACCCAGAGGGAGATTTTTTTATGCAGTCTTTCCCCCACTCTTGCCCATTTCCTATGCCAATAGGCGCATTTCTTCCTTATCACTGAGGCAAGGGTTATGTGGAAGGGGCATCATTTAGACAACAATCAAAAGGTGGTCTGAGTTTTTTCCTTTTAAGTTCTCCCATCTCTAATTTCTGCACTTACTGAGTTATGGGGGAGGGCATGCAATGAGATAACAGAGAAGGATATTCCCTTCACTTCTGCAAATCCTGCTTCTCCGCACATCCATGCCCTGCCCCCTGTAGCATGAGTGATGAGCTTCCTGATCTCCACCAGGAAGTTAGCCCTGTCCACTGTAACCCATGTGTGCAGAAACCATCCCTTTCTCCAGGCAGATGAAAGCAGGCCTTGGCCCTTCACTCTTTTCCCTCACAGTCTTGATCTGCCAGTGTCAGGGCTGCTGGTTAAACCACAGTCACCTGGGATGCAGTTGGTAATCTGACCCTGCACCATGGATCCAAACTAACCAACAAGATATTTGGTGGCCAGAGCAGCAGGTGTGGGTGAAGCCCTACTGAGTAAAAGAAATCTGGAGAAAGGGTCAAAAGGAACTTACACATCCTTCCAGACCAAGGAAAACCATAAGACACTTGTTGAGAAGCTCAGAGAAAATTGCTAAGACACACTTTGTCCTGCTGTATCAGACTCTACCTAAATGTACTTGAAGTTGTTTTGTTATTCTTCATGAATATTTTGCTAGAACTTGCATTTTATCTCTTTATAGACTGGTGGTCTCTGCTGCATTCATATTTCACACTGAAACGTGCAGCAGGCTTATTTTCTACATTTTTTTTCTTGTCAAAAGTCCTGAGTTCATAACTTTAATTGCAAACAAAAAGCTTGTTTGTTTGAACTTATTTTCCCCTAGCTTGAGAGAGAGCTTTCCTGCGTCTTGTGAGAAGAACTATGAGAGAAAATTTAGCCCACCTTAAGGGAATGTAGTGCTGTGGGGTATGATGGAAATATTTTTTGGGGAGTGCTCCTGTATTTATTATTTTGTCTGAATAGCAGCCATGGAACAACAACTACAGGCAATTTTTAGTGCAGCCAAAGAGGATAGCAGCAGTTCCAAGATCTGTGGCAGTGCCAAAAACAGCTGCACCTGTGAAACAGCTAACCAGGTAGGAAGATCTAGTAGGCTTCCCATGACAGACTTAACTGGGAAGAGGGGTGACACTGTAGTGACTGGCGTGCAATCTTCTCAACCTGTTGTCTGTGGAGCCGTTGAAAACCTTCAAGGACATGAAAGGGATAGAATATCAGGGCTATAGAAACGTTTAAAAAAAAGCATTGCTAGCCAGTGCTTGTGTTCTCTGTCAGACACAAGTTCACATATTTCATAGCTGGACATTTTCTCGTAACAAAATAGTAAGATCTCACTAATACAGTTTAAAATTTCTTCTAAAATTAATAATCTCATTTATGCAATTTAAAATATATACTCAAGTTATGGTACAACAGCATGGTAAAAGTAATGTTAGCCACTGATGAACTTAAAACCAATTTACCTGCTTCTTTATGAAATTGAGTATTCCATACTTACCCTATAGATACTGAAAGTGTTATTGTACTGTTTGACAAATTGTTATGCAGTGGAACTGTGTTTAAAATTAAACATTCTATGCCCGTGGTACAGCATGTATCAAATTCTGGTAACACCCAGAAGGTAGCAACAGTAAATCTACTATTCTAAATATGGCAAATTGATCATATAGCTAGAATTTATAATAGAAATCGTGACATGATAGAAGTGTAAAATGGTAACCAGTGAAAGGGATGCTACTAATGATTTTGAGCCTATGGGACTGTGACAAACTACCTGCAAGAATAATTGGGTCAGCCTTCTGTTATTGTGCAGTAGCAAAATTAATTACGTGTAGTGTCTTCATTTGTGGCAGGCAGCTGTAGGAAATATTGGATTCAGAATGTATGATCACTCTTGTAAATGTACAGTATTAATGATAAAGGGAGACCCATACTAAAAAAAAACAAAAAAGATAAAAAGATTTTGAAGTTGTCTGCATTCTCTGATATAGGAAACCGTATCCAGTTTCTGAAGTAAAACTACAAACTATGTTTGTAAAGGTATTTCATCCCTTTGCTTGTGCTTATTTTAATACATGATACGAGAACAGGGATTTTCCCCACCTTAAGGATTTGTGGAAACAATATGAGGAGGATAATCCTTTTACTAGACTACCTTTTCAGTGTTGGGGTTTGGAAACATCAAGTGTTTAAGCATGTGCATACACCTGTGCCTAAACTGAAAAGATGGGAAACAACTGCATTGCACACTTTAATTAGAGTAGGAAACCAACAGGAGATCAAGGAATAGTGTTAGATAGACCTAAATGTACAAATAATTGGCTAACGATAAAGAGAGAAAAAGAACCTTCATATTTCCTAAATCCATTTAAGGAGATTTGCTCAGAATGTACCTATAGCAGGGCAGTTTGCAGGGACAGAAATAGTAGAATGAAGAGAGTTGCTTAGTAAAATATTGCATCCAGAAAATGTTGCAAACTAGGGAGTAGAACTAACTGGTAGAACTAAAGAGAAAGCATCAGTCACTGAAAGGGTGTATTCCAAAGGTATTAAGTTACGAGGTATGAAAAATGGAACTTCCTATGCACAATACACAAATACTAAAATGAGTTATACTTCAAGAAGCATATCTTAAAACCATAAAACTTTTTGTTTTGGGAAGCATCCCTGCACCACCATGTGAGAAGCTTGGAACCCTCACATCAGCTAATGTGTATATACCAACTCTACGGTCACACTACTTTTTTGGTCCAGCACCCATGACCATCTAGCTACTCCCCTCACCATACTTAATGAACCTGTCTGTTTCACTTTTCCTCCCAGTATATGCTTCGAGCTCTAGGAGTGATGCTGTCATCCACATGGCTGGGACTTTTTTGATTATGCCATAATTCCCCATTGCATCTATTATTAATATTCAAGGAGTGAGCATGCACTGAGGGCATGCTGTTTTATCACCACTGCCTCTATGGAAGCTCAGTCATTTTCCATCTCCTCTTCTTCTCTTTGGACAGTATCCCTCCAAATCCCTGGCCGTCATTAAGGTTTGTGTGGCAGAAATGCCCTGGTAAATGCCCTCTTCTGTAATAGGCATGCCCATCCCTCCCTGCCAGTGGCTCAGATGTCCAAGGCACTAATTCAACCTGTTTTTTCTGGGTCTTAGTCAGGTCTTTATCCCTCTATGCCATGGTGATGACTGTGGTCACACTACTTTGAGGAAAACATGAAAAATATATACTGCATTGTGCTGCAGGCTCACATCAGACAAATGATGACTGTTTCAGTAAACCATGAAAAAAACTAAATTTCACTGAAGCTGCTCAATGGGAAATGCCTTGATGGTAGATGAGCCTGGAAAATGTACAACCTGAGTGGAATTCTAAACTTTCTGCCTAGCTAAAGTAGAAAGCTACAGAAATGAGGAATTGTTAGCAGCAGGTGAGTGATGAGGAGGAGAAACATATCAATAAGGAAGAAGCAGTAACTGCCCAGAGTACTAAACGCACTTCTGTCATTGTAAGACATAACCCCCAAATCAGGGAACACAATAGTCAGTAGGCATCTGCAAGTAAAAGTGAAGATAAATTATGTTCTGTGATACCACTTGCAGAGGAAAAGCAACCATCAGATGAAAAGGAAATTGACACAGCTATGTTCAGTTACACTGAGACAAAGGTAAGCATGTAATATCCATTTGTGCCACAAAAGGGAAGTAAAGCATGTCTTTCTGATTAGCTATTAACAATAACAAATAAATAAATAATGTTAGTGTGGGAGAAAATGTATACGGCTCATAGGCTTTAGGTGTTTAAGCAACAGTTACCAGCTTGGATTCAGACAAAAAGCTCATTGTTCATGGTAATTGTCCAGTGCAAGTCAGTCAGTTACTGCAATGAAGAGAAAACATGATTCAGAGACAGCCACGCCCACAATGATAAAAACCTCAGTATCAGCTGATTAGCATTTATCTGATTCACACATTAATTACCAGAACAAATCTTCCAAGACACACGTATTTTATTCCAAACAATAAAAGGATGTATAAGCGCTTTCACATGCGTCTTGCATGCTTCTTCAGATACATCCTTTTATTGTTTGGAATAAAATACGTGTTTCAGTTTCTCAGTGTTTGTGTGTCTTGGAAGATTTGTTATTCTAATTTTTTCGCTTTGCTACGGGACACTTTAGGAAGTTTGTGGCAATTTTTTGTTACTTCTACATTCACACATTAATCCACACTAGCACTGTCAAACATGTCAGTGGTAATGTTCTCAGTAGTGGCTCATGCATTGTTTTGGCAAAGGCATTCCCCCTACACACATACACACACACAGACCCACACTCTCAGGCATTCCCAAATACTCATGCACACACCGTTATCCACCCATCAACAAATAAACCCCAACAGTCAGTCATATTCCCTGACACACTGAACAATTCATTCACACTCATACTTCAATACACATGTGCAGACTCTCACTTCCCTGTGTATCCCCTCTAGTGAGACCACCAAGACAGACACTTACTCAAGCACACACATTCAGCTTCATTTATGCCTTTACAGACATACAAATACACTTCAGCATCCACCCACACTTTCACCAAACTTACCTGCACCAGAAGTACTGTCAAAGGAATGAATGGGTCACTGCCATATTTTTACAAAGTTCACTTTTTCCTTCCACAGTGACATTTTCTAAGGCTTAGCATTTCTGTGATCCACTTGGCCGAGCAAATTAGGAGCCTTTTGGCATTTCTGGGGAAGTGCACATGGCTACTTAACATTAGCATCTCCCCCACACTGCTGCACTATCGTGCAGTTATACCAGTGAAACCATCCACTGTCTTGAAGCCCATGCGAGTGGAAAACCTCAGCAGTATGGTAGTCTTAGAGCCAGAGAGGTTTACCATGATGTAGAAAAGTGTGTGTGTGTGTGTGTGTGTGTGTGTGTGTGTGTGTGCATGTGTGTCTGTGTGCATGTGTGTGTGTGTGTGTGTGTGTGTGTGTGTGTGTGTGTCTGTGTGTCTGTGTGTGTGTGTGTGTGAGAGAGAGAGAGACTGTGTGTGTCTGAGCTTGAATCCTTAGAGGACCAGGTTATGGTGAGCCACAAAACTAAAGGTTCTCCCTACAAGTTACACTACAGTCAGTGCTCATTTTGTAGGACAGATAGCTCAAATCAACTACTCTGACATTTGATGGGAAAATAAATCAAGTATGAAGAGATATACAAAGATCAGTTAAATCTAGAGAAGGAAAATGACAAGCTATAAATTATAATTTGTTGGTCTGTCTTAACATGCATTCTTTGTAAGTAGGTGTTTTAGTTAAAAGAAAATAATTGCAGTAATGTCCAGAGTTTGGTGAAGTGATGTGTAATAAAAGAGGCAGGGACTAACAAGAAAATAAGATGTTATCTTAAAAGATATGGGTGCTCTGTGTACTTAGTATGCTGTACAGGTTGTTACTTAACTAACTAAAAGAGGGAGAAAAAGAACAATGTATTGACATGTCAGTCTAAGGATCTGACAGACACTTGAGGATGGCAGTACTAGACAGAGTTTTGCTTTACTGTTAAAACTTTGAATATTAAAGACTTTATGACTGCTAAGCATAGAGTTACTCATGTTTAGACTAGAATGCTGCCTTATAACAACAATAACTACTTTCTTGTCGTGAATAAAACACTGGTGCCAGCATTTTATAAACCCAAGTAATATTTCAATGATGTTAACTTTCTGAGATAATCAGCATCAGTATTTTGGATTCAGGGTATTATCATCATAAAATCATGCCTTACCAGTGTAAGAAAAACATGTTTCCCCATCAGTAAACCTGCTTTTATTCTCTGTTAGCTATAGTGTCTCATAAAACCAAGATCAAGGCTCCGACTACTAGCTGTCACACTGAGCAGTTCAATTAGATCCATCTCCATTGTCCATCTTTTCAAAGATGTATGGAAATGTATTCAAGGAACCATAACTGTCATGTATGATACAAAAGGATCAGACTGGGAAAACTATGCTGCCACTGGCTTGTCAGATATTTTGTATGTATTTGTTTGTCTCTCACCATTTAAATTAATTCTGAGTTTCTGTCCTGTCCCTCCTATATAACCTGAAATAAAACACATTCTTAGAAGTACATGTAAAGGAAATCTGTATTTTGTAGCTTTGTTATGTGAAGTTATAATGTTGCAAGCAATACAAATCATCTGACATGTTTTGCATTTTGGGTGATCACAGGGTTTTGTGCTAATTTTAACTTTTTTTCTAGTCTATGTGTACATTTTGCAAGAACTTGCAAGGATGGCAAGAAATTCTTAGGGCTGAAATTTAGTCTGAGTCCAGATTGCAAATCCAATATTATCCTGCAAGTGGAAAGAGCACATTGTGTGATTAAGATGTTGGTAGGCTAGGTCAAGACAAAACAGCTACTGTGCAAACTCTACTGTCATAAACTCTAGAGCTGGTTATTACAGCCAGTGACAGAACTGCAAGATATTTTAATGCAGGGTCAGAAAACATGCATGTAAGAGCACTTGATTCACTGCTGACAAATATTAAGCAGAGGGGGAAACTACTAAGTAGCATGAATGAACACCTTATGAATCGCACAGAAAGGCTGCAGGTATGCCTCTAGGGATTACAAGGACTCCCGGCACTTTTTACTTGAAGCAATGGGAGTTACTGCGCAATGGAGATGTGAAGAAACTCAGATGGAAGCAAGGTAAGGAGCAGGCACTCAGGAGAGCTCGGTGCAGTCATTTTGACAGCCAGGAAGTCTTGATCCAGTTTCTATGGAAAGTGAGGTGGAGTAGCTGAAATGCAGATCCTAATATTTGACAGAAAAAATTATTACAGAGGCAGTAGGCTACATGAAAAGGAGAGTAGCCAGAATCTGTGCAGCTAAAGGAAACAGAATCTTCCCAAAATTGATCTCCCTTTAGGAGTGAAGAAGTGGGGGCGAGATCTGGGTGGCACTAGGTGAACAGTAGAGTGGTCAATAGAGGTGAGGCCAGAGCACAAGAGATGCCATGGTAGAGTGAGTTCAGAGGTCACACAAGTAGAGTGATGCTGCAAACATCAAGAAGTGGATTTGAATGGCTCTGGAATAGTTTAGAGCTGGAGTTAAACTTAAATCAAACCAGCAAAGGTAAAATCTTTACAGAAGGACAGGGCAGCATCATTGGTATATGCTGTCAACAATCTAATCTTTTTTGTACCACTTATTCTTTATTTTAAATCCCATGAGCTGTGGAGGCTTATTCTCACATGGCTGATACATTGAGAAACTAGTGAACAGACTAAAGTGAGGCAGAGCAGGAACACACATGTAATAACTTCCTGTGTTAAAAAGCTATACTTGCACATATTGCTACAACTGAGCAGATGAATGATGCAGAAGGAAAGCGTGTAAAATCAGTACGCTTGTGGCTATGTGGTGGTACATATCAGTGTGGTCTGTTTTCATTTCCTCTTCCTTCTGCAGATCCAGTGGTGCAGGTGGCAGAGGAATGGCATCAGTCACCTCAGCCTGTGTGGGTTGAGACCTCTGGTACTTGGTCATCTGATTGCCTGACCTGTGTCTCATCAGGGGGAAGGAGGTAACTCTGCTAAAGGTGATTTGAATGGCTCACTGATGGCCTTTGTGGTAATTTTTCAGCAGCTGAACCAAGGTAGCTCTTCTTGCACTGGTCTAGACAAGTTTTCTGTAGTCTACAAGTATGATTTGAAGAGGATGGTGATTTCTGAGGTGTGCTAACAACTGGATACCCACCTAACAATCATGCAGCACCTCCTGGCATGACTGGTTGAGTCATATAACCAGCAGGCTCTGACCAACAGGCTGCCAGAGGCATGGCCTACATAAGATGACAGCCATCGAACAGACTGATATCCTTGCCACTTGGTCTCTCAGCCAGGGTGGAATCTGTGACATACCCTGCCATATCCCGTAATCATGTGCTCCCTCACCATTTTGTCATTCGACATACCTTGTTTCTTGTCCAGTCCTCCCCATTATCAAGTATTTACCCTCTGTCATTCTGGGTTTATTTATTCTTGTCAGCACCTTTTGTGTCCATACCATCCCTGTCTGTCTGTGCATGCATATTATTTTTTTGTTTTTGTGTAACCATATCCTTTACTTCTCCGTTTCCCTCTCACAACCACTCCTCGCTACCTTCTCCAACTACCTTTCATCATCATATATAAGAAATGGATGCACTTCCCAGAAGAAAACACCCTCATTTTCTCCTCACCAGAGGTCCATTATAGCTGTCCTTGTATGATTTCCTCTGAGCTCCTCCTCATTGATTTGATGAACTCAGCTGATACCTTGCTGGGCTACACTTTCCTGGCTTGTCTGTCTTTTTGTGTGTCTCAGTGATGAGGTGCATTATTGTGCATGGGTATGTGCATAGCTTCCAGCATGCTCAGGCTAGCTGGTATAACTTTCCTGCGGTGTCAATCGTTTTGATTGCGTGGACTTTCTAGGGTGACTCCTCCACTGATCCTGCTTATTTGCCAGTTGTCCCCACAATGTAGTACCACAGATTTACTATATGTTCTACTACTTTTCCTTGACTAGAGATTCAAAAAGTCCTGATTCTTATCCAGCAAGCGGCATCAGGTTGCATCATATTACAGGATGCTTCATACTTTGCAACATATGGCTGCAAAATAATTTTCCGTGCATCCCAGCCACTGATAATTTTGAAGTAGGCTTATTTTGCCATGTTTAAGGTGAGAAGCAGTACCTGAATTATTTTAGAGTAAAATGTATTATAAATTACAACTTTATTTTATTTGGAGCTTTACTATTTTTCTACTAAATTCATTTAGCCATAGTCCACCAATCTTTGTTTACCTGTGACATAATTTTAGTGTGATGTTGTTCATAACCTTTCTGCCAGCATTGTTCCTTTTATAGCAGCTAATTTTGATTATTTTATACATACTGCCTTCTGTATTTTTATTTGCATTTCTGCTCAGACCTTTATGATGTAACTTAGTATACACATTTTGTCTTCTACATACCTTTGTCATGCATTTGATTTATGTCCTGCTTTACAGAATGGTTAGACAGATATTTTATGTTGCTACACCTATACCCACATGATGAATTCTATTCTGAGCTAGACATTTTCCCTACTTTTGCAAATTTTTAATCCAGATATACTACAACTAAAATGTTTCTTCTTGTGAATATTTCTAATAAAATTATGTGAAAATAAGAAGGAATATGTACTCAGTAAAGCAGAACACCTAACAGGTGATCCTGATTCTGAATTAGTGTAGTAACACCATTTGTATATATCTAATCACACTTATACTGAAAGGAATGATCTTTATATTCAAGTGGTGTATTCCCTAGCACATGCTGTCAGGCTAAAGTTAATCTTGACTATATTCTTGTGCTCATTGTCCTTTAAACTAATAGTATAATTTGTAGTGGTATGTTCTTTCTCTTTAAATCTAGCATATATTTGGTTGTGTAGCTTGCCTCTTTGGCAAATGCTGTGGCTAAAATACATTTTGATTCTGCAGACCAGTGTTGCTGACAAACAGATAAGTTAATGGACAGCTATACCGATAAATATAGATATAGAAAGATAGACTTATTGGTAGGTTATATAACATCATATGAGTTACATGTACAAGGGCTTTCCAGTAAAACTGTACTATATATTTGTAATAATATGTTTAGATACTGAAACTGTTGTTCCTGATGTGTACAATATCTTGCACTTAATCTTATCATTTTTCGACAGTAGTCCTCAGATTTATATACACGCTCTAAACTCAGTGTTTCATTTTAGCTTCCCTTAGAAGTTTTGTAGTTGTTTTCCCTCATTACCATTTCATGCATTAGTATGCAACGACATCATCTCCAAAGAGGAGCACACTTTTACAGAGGGCATTTTGCAGAAAGCATTTGGAGATGACTTCTGATGACATTCCTAATTGCTGCTTGCTATAGCTTTGTAGCTCAATGTTGACTACATTAATGACCTTCACATTCGTTCTCATTCTTTTAAGTGCGTTACTTCATCTCTTGGCATTGCTCCAGCCATAATCTGCAGTGCTGTGAATAATATTTTAGATTGCTTCAGACTTACCCATGATATTTTGTTTCATTGAGTAGTGAATTGTTTAAGAAAATCAATATCTGCCCTTACTCAGGGGACACATTAGCCTGAACATTTTTAAAAGCATATTCATATTTATAAGAGCAGCTCAGCAGCTTGATTTTTGAAGCATGGCATTATGTATGTGTGAGCATTAAACTCAACAAGTATTAATTTTTTTTTAGCATGGGTGCATGGAGATCCTAGGAAGGTGGTGTATCCGACAGACAGTTCCGGAGAGTTCTGTGGCCAGAAAGGCACTGCAAATGAGTGAGTGTTACATGAAACATGTCTCCTTGTAATCATGAATACAGCATGTCCACTGATTTTATTGTTTCATTACTGCTAATGTTTTATTATTACTCTACTACAGAGATGGCAGCTTCTGCTGCCTCTGTAATTGTTGATATCCATAATAACCTGTCATGTACACATGGATCCTTTCTATGGTGCACTATTTATTTAATCATTTAACAGTTTGGCAGGTAGGCCACCCACAAAACAACCATTTCATCTGTCATTGGGGAGCAAAAGCAATATAAGAAGTAAAGACAGATTATCGCTAATAACCAGTAGTGAAAAGCAAATAGCTCAGAGAAAGGCCTTACAAAGAATGCATATTATAATAAAACAGGTGTTTACCTGCTGCGGCTTTCTTGTGATATCTAGAGAGAAGTTATACAGGAATGGTAATATTAAATGAGTTCCCAGCACAGAAATAAATGTAGTTGACTGTGACCTGCTGGTGTAAGAAAGATTATCCCATTTGGGCCTGTGATGCAAAATGCCTTTTGTAGGCAAATAACTCACTGATATTGATAGTTATGATGACTCAGTAATAATCTGAGATCAAATGTCAACTTTGCCTTTAAATTTACTCAGGAAATTGTTCATAGAGAATTCTGTGTGCTCATTTTCTCCTTGCTAATTAAAATATATGCCATCTGTAGCATTATCAAGAACTTTGGAAGGCAGACGTTTACCTGAATGTATCATGCCGGTGTATGAAGTAGCTCACTGATTATCCTTACCTGTCAACTGCTTAGCGCAAGAAATCCAGACACAGCCTAAAAATAATGGGGGGGGGGGGGGGGCTAAGGCCCAAAATCAGGGACAGATTTCAAGTATTGCTCTTATAACTTAAAAAACTGCTAGAATAACAGGATTAATATTAGCATGCATTTTCTGAAGGGTATAACGTCTGAAACTCAATTTATGTCATTATTTACTGACTTCAGCCATTAGTAATTTGCCAGAAAACCACAAATTGTATGAAGAACTAACCGAATATATGAGGCAAACATCTGGACAGCTGAGGGGTATGATTATGCCCATCAGTTTATCACAGTCATACCTCTCAAGCTCTTAGAGCAAGAAATCTAGACAAAGCCTAAAATTATGAGGGGACAATAATAAGGGGACAGCTTTTAAATATTGCTCTTAGAAACTGAGAAAGTTGCTAGAATAGTAGGATTTGTTTATGCATGTATTTTTTGAAGGATATGAAGTGTGAAACATGTGTGAAACTCAAATGTATGTCATTATTTAATAACTTCACTCCTCAGTGATTTGCCAGAAAACCACAAATTTAATGAAGAGCAGACCAAAAATATAAGGCAAAAATCTGGACATTCTGCAAAATCTGAAGAGTTGAGAGGTATGAGCACAATATTTCTATAATATAACTTTATAAAGAAGCTAAACATGCCCATACAGACTTTTTCTATTTGCAAATCTAACAAATCCCATGTGGCATTTTCCAAGATTATCTTTTAGGTGTATTGGCGCCTCACAGCAGGAGGATTTCCGGTTCAATCCTCGGCTGGGGTGCCCTTTGTGAAGAGTCTGCATGTCCTCCCTGTGGTCGCGTGGGTTTCCTCCGGGTGCTCCGGTTTCCTCCCACATCCCAGAGACATGCTGTTGGTGGATTGGACACTCTAATTTGACCCTAGGCATGAGTGCGTGCATGTGTGTGCCTTATGTGGAAGGTTGGGCACCAGGCTGGCAACTCAACACCATAAAAACTCTACTGCCAATCATAGCAAATAGGTGAACCACTGTGGTGACCCTTAACCGGGAAAAGCCGAAAGAAGAAGATCTTTTAGGTGATGCTTAGTTTAGGAAAGTTGTAGGTGTTTTTGAATCCATTTCTACTCAATATCAAGCCTCCAGCAGTCAGACTTTGGCTCATTCATTTTTCAGTGGTGGGACTTTCACCATATCTATGTAGGTGAGAGTCACTGGGGATCATTATTCAGGGAGCTGTAAGAGTTGCTTTTGTCTTCATAGGCTTCTCAGCTGTGAGTATATATATGACATCTCTAACCTCACCCTCTGGAAGGGGGGCTGAGTGAACCATGTTCTAAAGCCTTCCCCACATAGATACTTTATCGTACACATGCACTTTGAAGGATGCTAGCTATTGGTGGCTTGGAAAACCTAATCTTTGCCTCCAGGACACATTACTTGCATTGCAAGCCTTCTCCAAGGTGATAGCTCCACCCTTCTCTCCCTTCCAGAATGGGCACACCCTTGCCAGACAGCTCCATCAGTCACTTCAGCTGTTAATCAAACCTGGGTCACATGGACCACAGTTAGGGCTGTATACTTCTGCTTCACCATTGTCGACTTTGTTTAGGAGTTACTATGACCTGCTACAGAGGTGTTTGCAAGGTGTTACAAAATTCTGCAATTGAAAGGATTTTTTTAAAATTGATTGAACTGGTGTTTCCTTTAGTCTTTCAAGATATACCGCATTAGACTTTGAGACAAAGAAGTGCCTACAACAGCTTTGTCTGATTCATCATGTGTCTGAAACAAGAGGTGAATCATTCAAAGACAGCACATGATAGGGAAGCATCCAAGATGCAATATGCTTCCCTGGATAATGTAGTTAAGCTTATCAGGGCAGGCTACGATCCATGATCCATGGCTTGTGAATTTGGACATAGAATCAGCCATTAATCTAGAGCCAGTATACCACCAGGATTGGCACTAGTTAGCCATATTCTTGGCTATGCCTCTGGGAAATATGGTGCCTTGTGACTCATTCGAAAAATTTAGTGCAACTTTGACTGGGATATGAGAAACTGGGAGAGGAAGGAGAGCAGTACATTATTTAGATGATTTCTTAATAATGGGGAAGAGAAAAAGAAAAATAACTGTGCAGTGAAGTAGGGGTTTTGTTATTGTCTGATAATTTGAAGCAACTGGCTCAAGAATTTGTTTTCTGTAGCAGGAGGTAGATCTTCATGCTTAGGTTTTTTTCAATTACTCTGGACATTTTACAATAACATTGATTTTACTTTGGTTAGAGAAAATGTTGTGTAATTATTGGAACTGTTGAACTTTGCATAGAGTACAATAGGTCCAGGCAGGATAGTCACCAGGTCATTGGTGTCATAGTGAAAGCAAAGAAAGAGTAGCATCATTTGATTCATCTCACTAGGTAGGTCAAGGAGGACATAAGAATTTGGAATGCATTTTTGAAATATTTTAGTGATCCTTCTGGGAGGATTCACTGAAACTCAACACTGATTTAGAACTACATATAGCTACAGCAGGTACTGGAGGTATCAGAGTAGTTTTTGAAAGGGAAATGGTTCACAACTCCATGACCTAAGGAGTAGAACAGGAGGGTATGTACTGAAGAGATCATTTTACAGAGTTCATGTCTATCTGGGTGACAGTGCTAGTCTGCAGTCATGAGTTATAGAAGAAAAAAATTGTAGATGGACTGCACCTTATAAATAACACCTGGAAAGCAACAGAACTAGAAAGAGCTCCCCTTTTAAATCAGCCTTGCTCTGCTCCCGAATGTTGCTGGTTCTCCCCACTCCCTCTAGCCAGAAACTAGCTGTAGTGGACTACGCCCTATAAAATAACACCTGGAAAGCTGTTTAAACAGAAAGAAAGTTGTGTAAAATCTTACCATAACCATAGATGCCCTTCTCTTCCATGTTGCAGTATTCAACTAGTGGGGTTTACCCTTCTTCCTTCCAGTCTCATCCTGCCAGGTTTCCAAAGTTTTTTCGTCCCCAGTAGGTGTGTTGGATTTCGGAACTGGTTGCTGAAGCATGGGCCATAAAGGTAACATCTGCATGCACCAGTCCTCAGAACATAAGAAGCCCTAGTCGGAGCCAGTCCTATAAGGGTATAGGTAGTCAAATGTCACCCAGAAGAAGCAAGTGTAAGCCTCAGAAGTGAGGAAGGTGGGAGGGAAGGAATACTGCAATATGGAAGAGAAAGACATCTATGGTTATGGTAAGATTTTACACAACTTTCTATGTCCTTCTATTCTAATGTTGCAGCACTCAACTAGTGGGTGAGTGTCAAAGCTCACTGAAGAAAGGGAGGTGGTTTAGAAGCTGTCTCCAAAAACCCATACAGAATAGCCCTGGCAAACCCTGCTCTAGAAGTTTGGTCCAGTTTGTAGTGCTTGGTGAAGGTGTGTACTGAGGACTAATTTGCTGCTTCTAGGATAGAATTGGTGTCTAACCCTTTAAAGAAAGCCCTGGAAGAGGCTACAGCTCTGGTGGAGTGGGCTTTAACATTGCACTGGAATGTTTTGCCATGGTGAAGGTAGCAGAAAGAAATGATCCTGGAGATCCAGGCTGAAATGGTCTGTTTGCTCACAGCCTTCCATAGGACCCTGGCGTGGAAGGAAACAAACAGTTGGTCTGATTGTCTAATAGGTTTGGTTTTATGTAAATAAAACCTAAGCTGATGGTGCACATCTAGGGAATGTAGAATTCTCTCACTGTCTCCCTGTGGGTTGGGGAAAAAGGCAGATGGATGGGTTGGTTAAAGGAGAAGGACAGGTTAGTCCTTACAGAGTTCATGTCTATCTGGGTGACAGTGCTAGTCTGCAGTCATGAGTTATAGAAGCCAGAAAGGGTGGTATAGCCATAAGGGCTTGTAGTTCAGAGATCCTCCTGGCTGAGGTGAGGGCCACTAGTAAAACAGTTTTCCAAGCGCAGAGTTTTAAGGATGCTTTGTCCGCCAGTTCAGAAGAAGGTTAAGTAAGTTTTTCTAGCACATAGTTGCAGTCCCAGGGTGGAGAGCATGGTTTTCTGGGTGGTCTCAAATGTAACACCCCTTTGAGAAAGAGTCTGGGTGCCAGGGGTGGGTCTAAGGGGAGGCAGGCAGAAATCGCAGACAAGTATTCTTTTAGAGATAAGTAAGTGAGTCCTGTCTGCATTAATTCACATAGGTAAGACAGGATTAGAGGCATATTGGTTTGCAGCGGATCCAACTGGCTTTTGTGACACCAGATAGAAAACCTTTTTCATTTAGCAGTGTAGGATTTCTTTGTGTTTGGTTTCCTGGCCTCCTGCAGGATATTAAGCTTATCCTCATTATACAGGTGTCTAAAGGGGATCAGAATCCTATCAGCCACAAGGTGAGCTGTAGAGACTGGCACTGTGGGTGTATCTGAGTTCCCTTGTGCTGTGTGATGAGGTCCACTGAGGGGGGTAATTTGTGGTGATTGCCCTTGGACAAAAGGAGGAGAAGGGGAACCAGTATTGTCTTGGCCAGTAGGGAGTCACCAAGAGGATTTGTGGAGAGTCCTGCTAAATCTTTAGAAGTACCTTCTGTATCAAGGGAAAGGGAGGGAGTGCATACAAGAATTCCCCTTTCCAGGTTATTGAGAAGGCATCTGTTGCCAGTGCCTTGGGGTCCTGAGTCACGGAGCAGTAGCCCAGGCGTTGCTTGTTTCTGGAGGAGGTGAACAGGTCTATCTGAGGTGTACTCCAGCTGTGGACCAGATAAAGGAAAGTGTCTCTCTCGAGCATCAATTTGTGGTTATTCGACCTGGTTCTGCTTAGGAGATCTGCCTGAGTGCTGTGAAGAGAGGGAATGTAAGCTGCTTGTAGGGTGATGCCCTGTGAGGTGGCCAGTTCTCATACTTGAAGAGTTAGCATGCATGGGAGGTAGGATCTTATCCCTTCTTGTTTGTTGATATACCACAAGACAGTGGTGTTGTCTGTGTATACCTTGAGTAGGCCTTGCTCAGGCTTGGAGAGCTAGAAGGATTGCTCTCATTTCTCTGACATTTATGTGTTCTAGTTTGTGTCTGTCTGTCCACAAAACTTGTACTTTCCTTTGTCCCAATATGGCATCCCACCCTAGATCTGAGGCATCTGTGTGTATCATTTGAGAGGGAATCTGGATCCAAAGATGGAGCCCTGGGTTATGGGATACCTGGGTCACCCACCATCTCAGTTCTTTCATTAAGCAGGGAAGTAACGAGACCATGAACTCTAGAAGATGAGAGAGCTGTGTCCATACTGATCTCAGGTACTACTGCAGTTTCCTCATGTGCAATCTTGTAAGGGGTAGCATGGGGATGGTAGTTGCCATGTAGCCTAGAAGTCATAGAAACTGCCTTGCAGTCAGGTGAGATGCCTGAGGCAGCAAGTAGGTATTTGGACAGGGAAGCCACCTTTTCTGGAGGTAGGAATGCCTTCATGATGTCTGTCCAAATTCTGCACCCCAAGAAGACTGTGTCCTGTGCTGGTTCCAGATTGGATTTCGGGAAGTTTATCAGGAATTCTAAGGACTCCAGGTGTTGCACCAGAGTCCTGGTTTGAAGGCGTAGGGTCTTATCTACTGCCTGAATTAGTAGATCATCTAAGTAGGGGAATATTTGGATTCCCTGGGTGTGACAGTATGCAATGACTGGTGCCAGACACTTTGTGAATACTCTGGGGGTGGTAGACAGCCCAAAGGGTAAAGCACAGAACTGAAAATGGGATGAACCAGCCAGGAATCTCAAGTATTTTCTGAAGATGGGTTTGATAGGGATATGGAGGTAGGAATCCTTTATGTCCATGGTTGCCATGAATCTGTGGGATAGCAGAAGAGGGATAAGAGTAGGCAGGGTGACCATGCTAAAGGTAGGTACCTTGAGGAAAGAATTTAGGCATGAGAGGCCTAAAATGAGCCTCCAAGGGCCGTCCTTTCTGTTCACCAGAAAAATTATTGAGTAAAAGCCTTTTCTGAGGGCACACATTCTATAGTGCCTTGATCTAAGAGGGTTTGTAGAATCTGACCTGGAAGGGGAAGATGACTTGGAGGTGGCTGGGACATTCCTAGTTTTACAGGTGAACATATGCAAGTCATGAAGTACCCATCCCTTACGATGGACAGAACCCATTAGTCTGAGGTGATTTGTTCGAAGACAGGGAGACAGTAAGAGAGATGGTCTGACAGGGGGAGGGATGAGGGGGGTAGGTAGCGAGCTTGGCAGGCAGTCAGACACTACCTGCCCTATCAGGAAAGAGAGATCTTTGGTTTGTGGAGGGAGATGTTCTGGCCTGCCTTCTTGTGGGTTTTATGGGCTTGGAGTGGCCCAAGGGCCTAGTGGCTTTCCTGATAAAGTGAGTCTTAGAAGGATAATTTCTATGAAATTTGGGAGTGGGTGAGACTAACAGGTGTTTAAGGTCCTGTAATTCCTTGCCTTTTTCTTGTAAGGACGTAAAGAGTTCAGCCACTTTTTCATCAAACAGAGCTGATCTAAGGGAGCATCAGTAAGTTTTTCCTTAAAGTCATCTGGGGGGGGGGGGGTTGAAGGCGGAGCCATGAATCTCTTCTGAGTGCAGAAGCTGATGCAGCTAACCAGGCTGAGGTGTCAGTAGCATCATAGCTGCATCTCAGAGAATGTCTATTGACCTGAGCAGTAAGGGTGAGCAGGGAAGACAAGGAGGTTTTTGCTGCGCATTCAGGCATGTCCGCTAGTTCCTTAGATGTTTTGTCCAGAAGTGCTAGTGAATATTTAGTCATATGCATTTGGTAATTAGTTGCTCTGAAGGAAAATGTAGCAGAAGTATATATTTTCTTCCCTAATCTCTTCATGGTCTTGCTGTCCTTATCAGCAGGCAAAATGGTAGTAGTAGGAAGGAGCTTGGAAGTCCCATCTGATGAAATGGAGATATTAGCTGGATCAGCTGGAGGACATTTAATCAAGAATTTCTCTCTCTGAGGTACTTTATAAAGTCTGTCAACCCTGCAATGGGCTGGAGGTTGTTATTCTGGGTTTATGGAAGCAGAGGCATAGGCATCCAGGAAAGCTCGGTGAGTAGTAGGGATTGCAGTTGGATTAGGAGTGTCCATTTGGATCAGGTCATAGAACCTTTTCTGTACTTCAGTCATATCTGAAGATTCCCATTTGAAATAGTCCCTCATTTTATTGATAGTTTTCTCAAAATTTAAATCTTCCACAGGGAAATCTGGTTCAATACGGCCCTCCTCTGGGGATCCATAACGCAGGGGGGAGGAAATCTGTGAAGAGTAAGAGAGAGAGTCTTCTGAAGGGTCAGAGAACTCTTCCTCCTCCAACTGTTCAGACCTACTGCTGGGGATAATAGGCCTAGGGCTGAGGAGGGGAGGCACAGAACTGGGGGTGGTGGTAGTCTCTGGTCTAAGAGCCATGAAGGCATTAAACAAGTTCTGGCTAAAAATTTGCCAGTCGGTAGGCTGTTCAGCAGGGGATGATAGATGTTTGGATTTCTGTTTTTACTTAAGGGGCCTTTCAGGCGTCCAGGTAGCCGAAGGCTTTAGTTTAGGTGCAGGGATGGCAGAGGTGGAATCTGATGAACTCTGAGTGAACACTGGTCCCCCCCCCAGCATCTACCAATGATGCCGGTGTAGCCTCTGTGGACGTGACATCTGCTCTTGATTGTGTGGCATCCCTGGGATTCAGGATTTTGGAAAAGGCTCTTGCCACCCCCATAGTGCCTTTTTTAGGCAAGGCTCAAATTCTAAACCTACCACCCTAGAACAAAACAAAGAAAAAAAACTAAGGGTAATGCTGCTCAATGCCAGAAGTCTCAACCTCAAGATGCAGGCCCTTCTCAGTATGGAGAACATCGATGTCTGTGCTGTGACAGAAACCTGGTTCAAGGCTCCTGAGAGCACCCCAGCACTATCAGGTTTTACCTCATATCATGCGTTCCGGCCACAAAACCCGGACAATACCAAGAAAGGAGGAGGGGTATCCATATTCATCAAGGACACCCACACCTCAAGATTGGTGGCATCGCACGATGCATCGGAAACCATCCAGGTGCAATTAACCATAGGCAAGACTGCTATGCAAATTGTAGCATGTTACAGGCCACCCTCGCAAACTCAGGAACCTCACATGGCCTTCCTGAAAACACTGGAGGGATAAATGTATCTCCGAACACCATCATACTAGGTGACTTCAACTACCCTAATATAGACTGGGAACACTACTCAAGCCCAAACACTCTAGCCCAAAAGTTCCTGGAATTCATAAACTCAAATGCCATGGAACAACTAGTCACCATCCCACAAGAGGAGAGAACATACTTGATCTCATCATCACGAACATGGGAGCACAATGTTCGCCAGAAGTATACCCTCACTGGTGAGATCTGATCACAAACTAATATCGCTGGAGGTCCTCATCCGCCCCACCGAAATGAAAAAGACCACAGTAAAGAACTTCTCAAAGCCGACTTCACACTTCTAAAGACTAGTGTGGTCTCCTTTAAGGCCCCTGAGCTGGCGGTTAACATTACTCAAACCGCTGAATCACTTACAAATGCCTTCTACCAGCACCTGCAGGGCTGCATGGATCAGGCAATCCCAAGCAAAACAAAGACTCTTTGTACCAAAGGCAAGCGTCCAGTCTGGTGGACCCCAGCCATAAACAAACTCTACAATAAAAGGAGAAAGCTACTACAAGATAGAGCAAAATCCTTAAAAGGTAAGACACCGCTGATCACTATAAGTAAAAAGCTAAGAGCTCTCATAAAATCATCCAAAGCTAATTTTGAGAAAAAAATAGCTAAGGACACTAAAGACAACCATAAAGCATTCTTTAGCTATGTCAGAAACCTAGGAGGAAACTCCCAGATATGCTCAGAATTAGTTCTAAATGATGTGAAGATTACTGATCCTACAGACATTGCCAACATACTGGCTGACAGGTTCAGTGCAAACTTCTCCCCACCCTCCCTGCCTAAAGAAGAGATAACTATACCAAATGATTGTAGCCCCCCAAACATCTCAAACGCTCAGGTGAGAACTGCTCTCTCCAAGGCAAAGAACACAGCATCCATGGGACCTGATGGTGTCCCCGGCTGTGTGCTCCATGAACTCAACGAGGAACTAAACCCACAGTTAGGACAGCTGTTTAATCTTAGTCTCACCTCCGGAAGTGGCGCACAGCGACTGTGGTCCCACTCCACAAAGGCGGTGCCTCCACCGACCCTGGAAATTACCGTCCCATTAGCTTGACAAGCCTGATCTGCAAAGCCATGGAAAGGATCATAATGGATCTCATAAATAAAGACATAGGGAATTTGCAGACTTTGGATCCAACCCAGTTTGGCTTTGTCAAAGGCAGATCATGCCTTTTAAACTTGGTTGACTTTTTCGAAACAGTCACCAAGGCCATTGGCGAGGAAAGGCAGTCCATACAGCCTACCTAGACCTGGCGAAGGCTTTCGATACAATACCCCACTCGGGTATCATTGAAAAACTCATCAACTTAAATGTAAACCCATACATTACAAGATGGGTTGCAAACTGGCTGAGTGACAGAACCCACAGGGTCAGAGTTGCTGGCGCCATGTCAGACTCAAAGCCTGTCACAAGTGGTGTCCCACAGGGCTCAGTCCTGGGCCCACTCTTGTTTGGCATCTACTTTTCTGAAGTACAAGCAAACACAGGAGGGTTATGGCTGACAAAGTTCACAGATGACTGCAAACTGGGTGCCGTAGTTGAGAACACATCCGACACAGATATCCTTCAGAAGGGTCTCACAGAAACGGATAACTGGTGCCAGAGCCATGGCCTCAAGTTAAATGCCAGGAAATGCATAGTCATACCCTTCGGGAAAAATAAGGTTACCCCTAGCTACCATATAGGTGGCAATCCCCTGAACACAGAAGAAGTTATTAGGGACCTGGGAACCCAGGTTGACAGTAGCCTGTCATTCGACACTCATATTGCTAAAGTAGTTAGGAAGACCTTCTACATTGCCCACCTTATCATGAAGGGATTCACATCTAGATCAAGGGAAGTCATAGTCTCCCTATACTCATCACTCATCAGACCAATGATCGAGTACAATGCCCCATTCGGAATGTATCTGACCCGACACTTGCAGCAGCTGGAGAGGCCACAAAAGTTCCTCACCAAAAGGATAAAGGGTTTCAAAAATCTGTCCTATGCTGCACGACTGAAAGAACTCCAGTTATATTCAGTTGCACTCAGAGGTGACCTATGCCTGACATACAAGGCCATGTCAAACCCAGATTTGATGAATATGCTTCATCTCAAAAAATCTAGATCCCTCAGAGCCACAAGGGCGGGTGACTTAAACCTCGACACGGTTATTAATAGGACGTGCTGGAGGGATAGATTCATCACCCAAAGACTCCCTATGCTGTGGAACAAAATCCCGGTTTATGTGAGGCAGGGCACCTCGCTGGCCTTGTTCAAGAGGAATCTTGACCAATGGATGGGAGATTGCAGATACACCCCAGGGGTTACCTCAGTGTCACTGCTCGACAGAGGCACAGCTAAATAATGGGCAGAGTTTCTCCAAACTAAGGGGTGGCGTAAGCCACAAAACTATGGCTAGGCTTATAAATGCCCTCGGGCAGATAGCCTAGTATGAACCTATGAACCTATGAACCTATCCTCTCAGGTACCTGCTATATCGGTGCTCGTGGATGCTGGGTCCTTGGCCAGGCATAAATGGGCCACAGGTTGAGGGGTCTCTTGTAGAGGTGCAGCTGAAGAAGTAGGACACAAGGTCTTGGAGGTTCACATGGGAAGTCTTGTGCGGCTTCCATCCCTAACATTATTTGCTTTAGTCTCTGATTTTCTAAATACAGGTTCAAGGCCTGAAGACAACTACTTAAGGTCTTAGAAACAAATGACTTACAAATCTTACAGTTTTCATGGTCGTGTTCCTTGCCCAAACGAAAGAGACACTAGTCGTGTGTGTCTTTGTGGAGAATCTGCCGACCACAGTTACACTTGTCCTTTCTGGATGACATGAACAAACTATAAATTAAACCGTAGGACTGAAGAGTTCCCCAATGGGGTACTTATGTGAAAATTTGAGATCTGATGTCCACAAATAACAGGAGCACCTTATGTACAGCTGCCGGCTGAAAAGTTCTGAGGGCTGATGCATGCAGATGTCACCTTTATGGCACACACTTCAGCAGCCACGTCAAACGTCCAGTGCACCTACTGAGGATTGAAAAACTTTGGAAACCTGGCCGGACGAGACTGGAAGGAAGAAGGATAAACCCCACTAGTTGTATACTGCAACATTGGAATAGAAAGACATCTGGAAAGAGCACCCTTTTTGAAGAAACCTTTCTCTGCTTCTGAACGTTGCTGGTCCTCCCCCTCCCTCCAACTTGAAACTAGCTGTAGTGGACTGTGTCCTATAAAATAATACCTGGAAAGCTGTTAGAACTGGAAAGAGCGCCCTTTTTAAAGCAGCATAGGTGCTTGCATTCTGTCTTATCAAACATTGTATGTGATACTACTATCTGCTCTATGGCTAGCACACTCATACATTCACCATGTAGACACTATGAGTGTGCTAGCCATAGAGCAGATAGTAGTATAACATTGTATGTTATACTACTATCTGCTCTATGGTTAGCACACTCATAGGGTCTACATGGTGAACATTCGTTCACTCCCCATGTAGTGTCTTTTTCATTTTTGTTGAGCTAGTTTCCCTTTCCAGCCATCAGAAGGCAGCATTGCCTAAGAAATACTAGTGTTCTGTTCCCTAGTAGTTTTTACATTTATGTAGAGTTTTAACTGTACAAACGTATAACTAAAATAAACTATCATGTCACATAACCATCAGACCGTTGCCTGTAAACATCACTTTTTGCTCCCTCACTTGTATTTTTTTGTGAAGAGTGTTAGTTACCAGCCACTACCTGACTAATTGATAGTTTTTCCAATTTTCTTGTCTCCTCCAGCTGGGCCAACCCTCCCCATTCACCCTCACTGAGCTTGGGCTTACTTCACTGCTCTACCCTACCCCCATTCCCACTCACCCCCATTTTCTTTACATTTATACCATCTATGCCACACCTCTTCCTTCCCTCTGGCCAAGTAGCTGTCCCCAGTCAATTAACAAAACCTCTCTACTGTCTTCTGTCTCTCCACACTCTCCTCCTCCCTGATCAAATTACACTACTTCCCTCCTACATCAGCTGACCTCACCTGTTTCTTCTTGTCACCTACTTTACAATAGTAACCCATCCTTATTCCCAGAACCTCTTACGAGAGCAACATACTACCACTATTTTAACTCTTGTCTTGTTTCTCAAACACTACTCATCATATCAACATGCTACCTCTTTCTCTGCCTCCCTCCTCCTTTTCCTATCAACCTCTTCCACATTCCACTTCACTGTCAAACACCATCTCCAACTCTCCCCATCACTCACATCACCAACACCCTCCCTCACCTACAGCTCATCTCTCCATCCCTTTTTCATACCTCACCTTTACACCTTTTCAAGATTAACATATTTCCAAAACCTAGAAGTTCTGCTTCCTTAAATCCCCTCACATACATTATTACTTTCCTGGAAATACTTCTCCTCGGTGGGGACATCCACCCCAACCTAGGACCACCAGGCCCTGCATCTCTCAATTATACATCTCACTCCCTTGCCCCCCCCCCCACCTACCTCCTTCCCCTAAATCATTACATATCCTCTCCTTAAATATCCAAAGCCTAGTCAACAAAATCACAGAACTTCATTCCTGGATTGCCAATATCTCCCCCCATATCTTAACTCTATCTGAAATTTGGCTGAAACCCCATATCTCAGATGCAGAAATCTTACCTCCAGGCTATAACATCTTCAGCTCTGACAGAAACAATAAGAGGATTGGAGGTGTTGCCATCCTTTATAGTGAACAACTTATTCTCTTTCCACTCTCAATTTCTATGCCCAACTTTGAGCCTGCAGAACTCCTTATCATTAATTGTAATCTAAATTCACATAAAAATTTGTCATAGTTTCCATCTACATACCTCCCTGAAATAATATCCCCATCCTCAAGAACATTCTGTCCTGGCTTGCTAATTATATTCCATATGAAACCATTCTTCTTGGTGACGTTAACATTGATTGGGCCAAACTTTTTACTTCATCTCTTAGTCATAGTCTCAACATTCATGGCTTCCACCAACTTATATCCTCCCTTACTCATACTACCAAAAACTCCACCTCTGGACCTACCCTGGATTGGATTCCTACCTCAGATCCCAACCTCTATCACAACCCTGGTGTACTTCCTAACTCTCTTAGTGACCACTCCCCAACCTTTATCCATAGATTCTCCAAACATACTCCTAAAGACCATCTCTACAGAGGTTGTTGTAAACTCAATTAATTCAACACAGATACTTATAATTCCACATTGTCTTAACATAAAATGGTCCTTCCTTCAACACCTCCCTCTCAATGAGGCAGAAACATCTTTTAATAAAATATTCCTAGACATACTTAGCTCCATGGCACCTGTCAGAAAACTCAGAATAAAATCTAACTCAGCCCTCTGGCTCACAAAACATACCCACTCCCTTATACACAAAAGAGTCAGTATCTGGAAAGCCTGGGTCAAAAATAAGTCCCGTTCTACTTCAAAGTTATAAGAATCTCAGAAACCTGTCCATAAGACTTGTTAACAACAACAAGAAAAATGTCTTCTGTTCCAACTAATGTAACCCACAAAAAAATCAAAAAATGTTGGCGTTCCATTAATCATCATCTTTGTCCTGGCTATCCTTCAACTCTCAACCCCTTACCACAGAATACTGCTACTGAAATTGCCACTCTCCTTAAGTATTTCATTGAAACAATCCAAAAACTTACGTAAAATAGTAATACTTCCACTTCCCCTTCTTTATCCCCTAACATTACTCCTCTCAATACACAAAATAGTAATACTTCCACTAACACCTTATCCCCAAACATGACACCCTTCAATATCTTACCTCTCAAACCTGTCCCCCTATCCTTCATCAAATCCCTTCTTTCCAAACTCAAACCTTGCTCCTCCTCTGCTGATAAACTGCCTGCCTTCTTTCTTAAAATTGCTATAGAATCCATTGCTTATCCCATCTCCATACTTATAAATCATTCCATTACTGAAGCCTGTGTCCCTGATATATGGAAATCCTTCTACAGTATTCCTCTTCATAAGGGCGGAAACTCTACCGATCCGTCTAATTATAGGCCCATCGCCATCCTCTCCCCCACATCCAAAATTCTAGAAAAGTGTATTCACACTCAGCTACTCAAACACCTGCTTGATAATAACCTGCTTACATCTACCCAACATGGATTTAGACCCCAACACAGCAGTTCCACTACACTACTTTCCTTCACCCATTACAGTAGCTGAGGCCCGGGACAACAATGTGTTAGTCTCCTGTTTATTTCTTGATCTCTCTAAAGCTTTCAGCACTCTCTCTCACTCAAAATTTGTAGCTAAACTTTCCAACCTCCAGCTCTGTACTTCCTCCTTAAACTGGTTCTCAAGTTACCTCACCAATAGACAAGACATTTGCTGGCAAACTGTCTTCTCCCTGTTCCAACCTGTCAACACTGGCGTTCAACAAGGATCCATCTTAGGCCCCTTTTCAATATTTTCACTAACAGTCTACATTCTGTCTGTAACCTCTCAACACTCCTACAATATGCTGATGATTCTACTCTTATTGCCATTGCCCTTAGCATCCCCAATCTCTTAGCTCTAACTCAGAACTCCTTTTCTTCAGTTGAAACATGGCTCTCAGGCAGTCAACTTGTATTTACCCCTAAAAAAAAACTAAACTCCTTCTCTTCCTTCCTAGAACACTGGCACATAACAAATCCTCCTTTTCCATTATCTTCCTCAACAATACCATTATTAAACGTGAACTCCATACCAAACTACTAGGCATCATTATTGATGATGAATTAAAATATGACATACACATCCAACATTGTATAAAGAAAACATACCAGAAAGTCAGTCTACTCTGTCGTAATCAATAACTCCACACACCTTCTGCCAAAATATCCCTAGTCCAGTCTCTTCTATTACCTTGTCTTATGTATGCAGCCCCTATTCTTACAAATATTCAAACTTCACTACTCTCCAAACTTGAACAACGTTACAGTAAAATTGCCAGATTCGCCTCTAGCCTCCCTTATAATTCCCATCACTGTCTCATCCTTAAAGCACTCCAATGGCCCAAATTCTCTGAATAACTATTACTTCAGAAACTATACATTACCCATTATATCCTGAATGACCCCTTGTCCTGCCCCTCCATTTCTAACGTTGTTTCTTATTATAAACCATGTTGTCACCTTCACACCAACAAAACTCCTCCTTGATATCTACAAACCTAACAAGAATATTGGAAAATCCCTATATAAGTACTCTGTAGCCCATGTCTGGAAGAGACGTCCCCTTAATATAAGACAGATCTACCAAAAATACCTGTTTAAGCATGAACTTAAACACTATCTACTAAAGACTTGGACCTGCCTCTGTCTAATCCCCACATGACAACTTTATCATTTAGTTATCTTTTACTCAACTAATCTATAGCACCCCCTTTCTTTTTCCTTTTCGCTTTGTCTTGTAATTTTATATCACTTTTTTCTGGATTTTATATTCAAAATATATTCCTGGATTTTAAACATAATAATTACATCAGCACCATGTCACTTTCTGTCAAATACATTAAGTGTATCACGTATCTTGTACCAATTCTGTAATCTTATTTTTACTTTTATTTTTATCTTCATCTACTACATGTAATGATGCTAACTGTCGCTAATATTCCTCATGTTGTCTGTTGTACAACTGGTCATTTTTGTTATGCTTATACTTTTTACAAGATTCTGAATTAATTGGTGCTTTTCTCCTCGGGTCTCCACTGAAAATGAGCCTTTGGCACAGCTGGACTAATCCAGTTAACAAATGCCAAATAAATAAAATAAATAAAGATATTTAGTGCACAAGTGGCAAGATTAAAGTGCAGTCAAACCCACCTGGCACACCTAGCAGCTTTGAGCTTCATGTTCTGGGCACAGTGGGTGATAAATTATAGCAAGTGTGTGGTAAACTGGAAGCCAAGAGGCTGGCTGAGGCTTCAAGGCAGGCAAGGGAGCCAAGGATGTGGTGTCTGTACAGCGTATGCAATGTTGACTGCTCTAGCAGTGTTTATGTTTTCATGGCATTTCAGATTACTGAGCTCTTAGGCAGCATCACTTTGCTAGCAGATCACCACCTTGACCTGGAGGGATTGTCGTAATCATGGCATATTAGGTAGTGTTGCAGTTGTACATTAGCAAGTAATTTTAAGTAAGTGCAAAGTTATTTATCTATTTAGTTATGTATTTATTTTTTATGATGAGATAGACATATTAAGATACCATATAATGAATTCTATGGCAAAAATGCTTAGTCTGTTTGAGCTGTATTAAACTGTTTGCTACAACTTTACTGCTTGGTGGTTCAATTTTTTTATTTTCCAGTGTTTTGTCTTAGTCTATTAGCCTTGTGGCTGTTGTGTTGTTTTTATTTGTTAGTATTTGCAAGTCCCACAGTGTTTTTTTGGATGCTTGCAGTTTGTTTGCACCATGGAAACATTACTTATTCATCTGAATCTGTCTAGTCAGAGACCTTGACAGTTGTTTTGGAAAGAAGAACAATGGAGGCAGCAGTGAATACTTTATCTGATTCTCAAGTGGAACTTTTTACTCTTCATTCACCAGTAGTTTTGGAAGAAAGGCGGACTTCTGAAACTGCCAATAGGGCTGAACCAACAACCATTGACTAGTGAATGGTTCAACCCACCAGAAGTGGATTTTTCCAGTGGTAATGACAACCATAACCAGGGAATGTCACTTAAATCACAGTTGGGGTTGTTTGAAAAACTTTGTAAGAAATTCAGAACACTATAGCTTGACAATACATTTCTTCCTCTGTCTTACCATCATTTCTTCTCTATACCAAAAATTTACAACTTAAGCTAGTCTACTTTATCATTTTTTTACCTAACACTATCTCCTTTCCTTCTGCTGCAGTATTCTTCATAACATTTTATAGATAATTGTAACTGCATATATATGATAACTGTTCTACAAGTTTTATTATGAATGATTATAATGTTAACTGTGTTTGTAATGGTTATATTTTTTGTAACTATGTTTTGGAACTTTTCTCCCTGGGCCTCTGCTGAAAAAGGGCTTTTGCTCAGTCAGACAATCCCAGTTAACAAATGAAAAATAAAATAAATAAATAAAATAAAAACTAAATTCTTGGCCTTGAAACAAGCACCCAAAGGTCTGAGTGTGGAAACAACCGACGAGGATAGAAGAGGGTACCTCAGCATTTCATGATCCGGTTAGTTTGTTTGTCAGAACTGGCTTTGAAATTATGGAAATTGTAATTAAAAAGAACAAAAGTAAGTTGATTTCCTTACAAAATGAAATTACATTATTAAATCATAGCATTGTTTCTGATTTACCTTTTGATCAGTATAAAGCAAACTATGACAAGGTTTTGAAAGACATTGATAAGTTTGTGAAGGACAATACACTAAGGAAGCAGCGTAAATTAGGTAGAGATAGATCTGATTATTCAAAAAAAAAGGTTTATGCTGTTACTTCACAGCCCCAACAGAATGACAATGTTGTTTTTATTAGTGGTTCTCCTACCCATGAAAATGGTCAAAATGTTCTTAACAATGTTATGGGAGATGGTATGACAAATGATAATGTTGCAAATAATGACTATTCTTTTCACTTGGGACAACAGTTGAGGAGGTCTGAGACACTCAAAATCAGGGGAGGGGGAGCTCGTGGGGTTGGCAAGGTTACAACTCATCAGGGGAGGGGGAGCTCGTGGGGTTGGCAAGGTTACAACTCCCATGTGAACAGGAACAAGAAATATTTCAACAAGGGGCGACACCAGCCTTGGAGGAGAGACCAATATTGACTGAAATAAAAAAGGCTGAATCCTTGTTTCTTTTTGGAGACACTTCCCAGGACTTTATTGATTCAGCTTTTGATGTACCCATGGAATGTAAAATTTTAGAAAAAGAAAGATTTATATTTATAACTTTAGTGATATAAATATTACTGGGTGGCCACGGTGGTGCAGCAGTTAGCGTTATCGCCTCACAGCAAGAATTTCTCTGGTTCGATCCTCGACTGCGGTGCCTTCTGTGTGGAGTCTGCATGTCCTCCCTGTGGTCACGTGGGTTTTCTCCGGGTGCTCCGGTTTCCTCCCACATCCCAAAGACATGCTGTAGGTGGATTGGACTCTCTAAACTGGCCCTAGGCATGAGTGTGTGTTTGCCTTCCATGGAAGGTCGGGCGCTGGGCTGGCAACTCGACACCGTAAAAACTCTACTGCCAATCATGAGCGGACTGGTGATCCGCTGTGGTGACCCCTAACTGGAAAAAGCTGAAAGAAGAAGAAGTGACATAAATATTACTGAAGATCACTTCACTTTATTTAAAAAGGGAATTTCTTATGTACCAAGTTACAAAACTGATATTGCTAATGTGCTTATAAGCTTGAAGATGTATATTAGAAAACTGAATTTAAAGATGTACTTTGGAAATGTGAACAACAATAATGATACCAACCAGGTTTTGCAATGTAAAAGTACTTTTATTCCCCATGAGTTATCCTCTAATTTCAGCACTTGAGAGACTGTGTGAGCAGAATTTCAGGAAAATAGCTAGCGAGACATACTACAAAGTTAGTAATTTGATAAAAGACGACACAAGAATTTTAAAGGAATTGGCAGGTAACCAGAATTATCGGGTAATGAAACCTGATAAGGAGGGTTGTTATTATGTTTCAAATTGACTACATCTCAAAAATGTATGAACTTTTAAATGACTCTATGACTTATAGTAGGACTTCAAGGAATGAAATAAACAGAGCATAAGCTGAGGTAGATAGTTTTCTCTTTGATACCCTGTTTCAAAATTGTATAGATATAAATAAAATTAAGTATTTAACTGTTGGGACACCGAAGATCCCAGTAATATTTGGGATTCAGAAGACACATAAAAATGTGCACAACCCCCCATTTTGACCTATGGTAGAAGCAAGAGGGTCAAAGACTGAGCCTATTCAGCATATGTAGACTTTTATGCTAACCCAGTAGTTAGACTCATGGCACTGTTTGGAATTGCTGAGACAAGCTAATGTTGGCAACATAGACTATAGTTTCTTGACTGTTGATGTGGTCAACCTGTTCTTGGTAATACTTCACAAGGAGGGCTTGGAATTTTTTCAAAAAAGCCTGTTGGCTAGTAAGGTCATTGACCAAGCTAAAATTAATTTATTAGTGGAACTCATGGAGGTGGTTTTGACGAACAATTACATTATGTTTGAAGGCAAATTCTTCTGTCAGGAAGCTGGAGTGGCTATGAGAGCCAAATGTGCTCCAAATTTTGCCAAATGGTCTTCTTGGAATGGAAAAAGAGATATGTTTTCCTCTGCCTTTATGGCCAGTATTGTGTTTTATGTCAGATTTTTGGATGACATCATGATATTATGGCGAGGGAAGGAACAACGTGTGAACAACTTCATTGAATATCTTAATGGCACAACCACCTTCTTTGAATTCACATTTAAATTTCTTACTAGGGAGATTGACTTTTTGGACATTCACCTGACTAGAGATGTTACCACTGGAACACTGGAAAGTACTATTCACAGGAAAGAAACTTACTCTAATGAGTTGCTGCATTTCAACAGTTGCCATCCACTACATCAAAGAAAAGGGATAGTTAAAGGCCAAATGGTAAGGCTATCTCGCCTCATAAGTGATGATGAACTTTTTTCCAAGGAGATGTTTGCACTAATTGGTATGTTTAAAGATAGGGGGTATCCTTTGGGATTGCACTTGAAAATCAAGAAAGAGGTTCTGATTAAAAGGGGTACTACATTTAAACCGATTTTAAAAGCAGGCTTAACGGTCAGTAGAGTGACTAAGGACAACTTTGATTCACGTGTCTTGGTATTGCAGTACAATGAAGAGACACCAACATTAGTGGCCAGAATAAAATGTTTATGGGATGTACATTTTGACAAAGAAATTAAAGAAAAATTAGGGTTCCAACCTAGGATAGTCTATGGTAGGGGTAGGAACCTTAAAAACATGTTGGAGAGTGGAATTACAACAAAAGTTGCACACAGATCTTTAATGTACAAATGTGGTGCATGTAAGGTTTGTAAAAATATTAATGATGACACTAGTGTGCCAGTGGGGGGGAGGGGGGGGTATGAACATACTTTAGGTTGCCGTGGAAGATGTAATTGCAGTACCACCATGGTAGTCTGTTTAGCCACGTGCCCATCCTGTCCAGGTTTTTATGTAGGAAAGACCATCAGGAGACTTGGGGACCATATTCTAGAGCATTTGAGAGACATCAAAAATAAAAACACCCACAATGCCCTATATATTCTTACCTTGGAATGTCTAAACTTCAAAACATTTGCATTTTTTTGTTATTGACAGGGTCTGTGGTGATGTTAGGCGGGGTGATGTTAAACTTGAGTTGGAAATTAGAAAGGCTAAGTGGCAGTTTAGATTGAATGCCTGCTGCAAACCTGGGTTGAATGACTGTTTCAATAGCCTCCTTTTTGAAACAGAGGGCTACAGAAACATGAGTTGTTTATAATTTATAAAAAATGTTTTGTGTTCTTTCTTGCAATTTTACTGCTGTCTGGTATCAGTAATATTTCTGTTTTTATCCTTTGTGCATTTACAGCATTTAAAATGTTTTTTAACTAACACTATACACATTACAGTGTTTTTTTAATGTCTGAAACGTTCTCAATAGCAAAAGAAATGTAGCTAAGCTTAGGGCTATTTTTTGTTTTTGATGTAATTAATTGAATGATTGATTATTACCTTGACTATATAACTATAATTTAGTTTAATTGGTTGGACTCTGAAGAAGCCATTTGAATTTTATGGCGAAAGCTCTTAGTCTGTTGGTGCAGTATTAAACTGTTTGCTACAACTTTACTGCCTTGGTGGCTCAATTATTTTTATTTTCCAGTGTTTTTTCTTACCATATAAAGGGGACCTGAAGTGACTGACCCATCTCCTTGACATCATGTTGTGCAGCTGTTGGAGTCTATGTTTAAAAGCGTTGAGTAATATATTAACCCAAATTGTTTTTCAGCACATTCTTTTAAGATTGACAGAGCACTTAGTCTGACAGATTGAGAAGTATCAGTTGATATAATTAGTAAGGTAGTTAGATGGCAATCTGCTGTTTATGCGTAGTTATGTGTGATAACAAAATATATTATGTATCTTTAAAAATAAGCCAGCTTGACAGCTTGTAAGGTGTCTAACATGTTTGTAATGTTTGGTACCACACACAGGTGGCACTTAGTGCAGGTGCCTCATTCATCCCAGTCTTTCTATGGCACGTCTTCCCTTTTCATTGCTCACTTATAGTACCTATATTTCCTCTAAGTCTTAGCATCATTTTACTCTGTACAACATTATCCATCTTTTTGACTTTTTACCTCATCCTCAATCCCTTGTTCAAAAGCACGAATACTCCATCTCTAACCGTTTCCTGCAGCCTTTTCCTCCCTCAATTTGCTGCAAGTCTCCCAACTCATCCTTGACCCTTTTGTTCAGTTTAGCATAATCTGCTCTTATAAAATCCAACCGTCTCTAAACTGCACTGTGGCCTGATGATTGTTGGTTAGTTGCGCAGTCGCTAGGCTTGGACACTTATGACCACCTTTGCCATCCACTAGACTACATTCAGAATTCTGTCCTTTCCGGCACAGTCTTGTACAATATGGCTTAGCAGTTTCTAGTCAAAGACCTCCATCAACTCTTGTCTGTCCATCTGTCTGTCTCATGTGGAGCTAATTTGCTCCCTGTCTGCTCCTGGCAGATTCAGTTATTACTGTCTTCTTTCTTCACATTCTTTTATTCTCTCTTTCAGTGTCTTATTCTGCTCTCTTGATGTGTTAGCTAGATTGAAGCACTTCCCCTTTCTATGTCTTATTTGTCAAGGCACTAAGCCTGGATTCTGACCCTGCCACCTCTCATGACCCCCTTTATGGGGTATCATGCCTCTTCTTCCACAACCTCACATCTGATGCCTTACTTTATGTTGATTGCTAGTCCAGCACCATCATTCCTTCCTCTTTTGTTCCTTAACAGCCTTTACCCAGACACCTCCATGTCCCATCCCCTCTTGCCATTGATACATCTTTCTACCTGTAATGTCCACCACCCCCCTTCTGTATTAGTGTGCACTGCTCTTCCATCTTCCTACTTATTCTTGCATTGCAAAGTAATACTACCCTGCAGTGTTCCAAATCATATTTCTTCATTTCTGTTTTTGATTCTACACCTATTTTATTTTCCTTCAGTTTAATGGCCATTACCTAAGTCCCTCTTTTCCTTCAGTGACCCCCCCAACATCTTTTTTTAAAGATACTGGCTCAGAAATGTACCTTTCCAACTCAGCACTATGAAATTCTGTCCTTTAAGGGCTAATATGTTTCTGTGCCCGATACAGAGATAATGCCTTTCCAAGTCAGCCATAGTCTCCAGTCATTCTAAAGCACTTCTCCCTTGTCCACTAACACAGCCAGTTGCTAATCCACTATTTCTTCATTGTATTGGTATGGGCAATGCTTTTGAGAGTACTTCTTTCTCCCACTTATGCTGATGTCTGTCTGTTACCTTCTTGGCCATTTCTGTCTCCTTTGACAAGTTGTAGGAGCTATCATACATGACCGCATGAAAATAGCCCTTCTGTGAGACCACCTTTGTCACATTCTTCCATGTCTTATTTACTTTTAACTCCAAGACCAGTTTCACTGAAATCTGGTAATGTCTTTTGCACCTGCTAAGACTGTTAATCCCCTCAGTGACTAAGTGTGCACTCAACAAAATTTTTCTCTGCCCCCACAATGGCTGCCATCCCCTTCACTAATAGTACTTCTTCTGTCTGCAGTCTGTCTCCATCAGACTTCCACCAAACCAGACTTCCTTACTGTCTGTGCTGGCTTCACCCTTTTCTGTTCGGAATCTCTTTTCTTTCCAACTTTTGCTGCCTGTCTGTCCCTTCCATATCAGTAACTCATATAATTGGGCCGCCCCCTTTATGGATGAGAGCTAGCTTTCCAGAGCCAAGATATATTTTCTTCTGCTAGGCTATTGTTAATGTGCCTTGTAATGGTTGTGGTCATGTAGTCATCTGTAGAATCAATTAATTTGGGAGTTTCAGAGGGGAGAACATTTGTTTTTCCTTTGAATGCAATTTTTCATCATTCCTTTGTTTATTTTCTTGAAATGAAGCACATCCTAGAGACATAGTTGACCTTCTGATCTGGTGGCTGTCCATAGGCTGACGTAATTCCACTTTGCTTCTTTTCCAAGACAGACCACAGAGAAGTAATATGTGACTTAATTTAATAACATACTAAGATGCTCTGTGCCTAAGAATGTTTATAGAATGTATTAATTTTATCATGACAACTGCTGCACAATTGTACTTACTGCGCAATGACTGAAGATCTTGAAGCTGATACATCCTGTTATAGACTGTCCATGTTCTGTTCCTTTCATGCATTCATGCTGTCTTGTCAGTAGCTCTCATTGCAGGATCCCATTTGATAACTTCTCACTCTGTTTCAGATGCATAGCAATTAACAATGCTTGGGAAGTAACATAAAAACGTCTAATCTATCAGCAGGAGTTGGCACTTTTAGAGCAGAATGCTATTTTTGAAAGTAATTTGCACAGTGGGTAGAGAGAACTGTTTTCTGTCTCTTTTTGTTTTGTTTTGGTAAGCAGACTTTGTGAGTGTGCCTGCACTGTATAGACTAGTGCATTAATGCTAAGATTTCAACCAAGAAGAAAAAAGTAATCACAGTAATTTTGAGACATATCCTGTATTTTTTTCTTTTGACTATTTATTTATGCATGCATGCGCTGTTGACAGGGTTAGTGCTACTATGTCAGCATCCTATTTTCAGGGGAGAGCCAAAGTGGTATTCATACTGACTAGGGAAGATATAGCTAGGGTGCTGAGTAACTTTACCTACTCTTTTTGGTAAGAGACACTGAAAAGTGTAAACAGCTGGAAAGATGAATGTGGATTTCACAGTGAAGGCTGTGGCAAGTGTTGGTTTACAAAGTGTGTAGAGTAACAAGAAAGGTAAGAAGTTCAGATAGTGACCCAGTCGTCTGTTAGACAGCATGATGGGATACTGAAAAAGACAACTTCAGAGGAATCTGGGTCAGGTAATGTTGTTTCATGGAGCAAGCTGGTTGAAAAAAATTTTCTGTTGACAGACAGAGAGGTTTTTGAGTTGAGAAATGATTTATATTTATCTCAATGAAAGTATGTGGTGAAGAATACCAGAGACCATTATGAGATGGAGGAAATGTTATGCAGTCACCAGAACTGTGCACATATGGCCAGACATTTGGAGTCAAGGAGGGGCAGCAGAATCCAGAATTTCCAAGAAGGCAGAAGTCCATTGTTAGAATTAAAATGAAAACTGAAAAGAAAATGTCTAGGTATGTGTTGTCAAAAACCGATATGCAGCCTTTGGGCTTTGGCATTAATGACATTAGAGTAATTAACCATCCGGCAGCAGACACTTTTGTTTTTTGTTTTTTGAGTTGCATGAACTTGCTAACAAGATCTTTGAATACTTTACCCAAAAAAACATGCATTATTCTGTGGTACAAATTTATAAAATCTAATTTGACTTTGTTAGTTAAAAATACTTTTGCAGATCAGAACTGTTAATATTGAAAACAATGTCATTAAGACTTTTTTGAGGGTCTTGTGCCAAGCTTTGGAGGACATTAAAATTATATTGACAAAAGGGAGGTGTTGAATGGAGCATAGAAAGCATGGGGTAGAAAGAAAATTGATAAAAATGAGGTAAATCATTTGACAAGTCTTTGTGTCAAAAATGATGTGAGTGGCGTGCTTTATTGTTGGAGCCAACCAAAACTATTTTAATGATAAGCTGGACAATTTGAACTTTTATGGACTGGAAACTGCAATGTTCAATATGTGGGAGGAACCTATATTGAATGAGTTTTAACCAGTACAGGACAATGTGAATACTGAAATTGTTCAAATTAATGTAACACTTGAAAATGATGAAATATGGGGTAAGGATATTACATATCAAAAGCATTCAGATAATTACAGTGACAGTTTTGTGAATGAATCTGACAGTGTTATGGATATAACTTTAAAATTATTTGATTAAAACTTTTAAACCAGCAAATAAATATGAGATGTTCGAAACTGAATCTAAGGATGGCATTTCTGAAGGGACAGATACTAAGATGGAAGAAGAGGAGGTACAGTAAGCAACAGAGTAGACTCTTTCAGACAAACTTGCTGCACTGTGGGCTGCCATTAAGATAAGGAACTCCTGTTTTGCAGACATTATGAAGCATTAACTGGTACTTGTCAGCATTCTATGAAAATACAGATAGGAGTCCAAAGAGCTGAGGAGTTTGAATATAGTTTTCTGTAAGACAAAATAAAAAGGGTGCCTGTTGAAATGTCCAAGAGCATAACTGATATCCTTTGAAGAGGAGGACTGCAGATGTGAATAAAGGGAATCCATACTAACAAACAATATTGAAGGTTGCAGTATCACGGTGCTTCCCCTACTCCAAGTTACAGTGATTTCAGAGTTAGTATATGTAAGACGGTGGGGCTTGTGGAGGGGTTATAGCCTTCCATCTTTTTGCGTAGAGTGGAAAGGATTCCATCAGAAATGCTTACAAAGTGTAACACTAAGTTTTGAAGTTTAAAAATATTATTCAGTTTAAGACCTTTTAGCCTTATCTAAGGAGTAGTCAGACCAGTGGAGACTTTTCTAAGTGAGAACATTGCCACTTCTGAAGGATGGTTGGGCAGAAGTTACACAAGGTGATGCCATTATCTTGTAGAGACTTCAAAGCAGAAATCTTTTTTTTTTTTTTTTTTAAGAATCAATGCAGAAATCTAAAATGTGTTTTAATTGTAACACTAAAGAAATAATTCAGTCAATGTTAACTACATAAAGTGTAGCAAAGCCTTTCATAATGAGCTTTGTATCAAATTTAAAAATAAGTGAAAAGATCTAAGATTAGATACTCTGAAGAAAATTCTTCAGGAAACTAGCTAATAATTATTTTGCATAGAGGAGCAGCAAATTGTGAACTCTGAACTAAGAGATCGCCAGCACAGTACTACAAGTGATAGCGTTTCAGCTTGTCAGGAGCACTTTTTTTGTCATTGACACTGCTTTCAGTGTTATTAAAACAAGATAATTAAGTCATCGTATATATATATATATATATATATATATATATATATATATATATATATATGTCAGATATCAAGTCTGAAGTTGCTGAATGTTGGTTTAAGGGGTAATCCTCTAAAAAATTCATGTTTTGTATTTTATTTAAGTCAACATCTTTGTGTTGTCATATGAAGTTTCCAGTTATGTGTAGCTCAGTTTTTGTGAACTCAGTGCTTTGACATGAATGTTAAGTCATGATGATGAAGGGTTCACTCTGGGTCATGCGGCAATGTTGAACTGTAGTGGCTCACCAGATGTGCAGTAACAAGCACCGCCAAAACGCTGCCCAACACCAGCAACAGGTTGACGTGAAGCAGTAGTCATGAATAAACATTGTCATGTGTTTCTCTGCCACGTGAATATTCATTTGAACAAGGTGTGTTTGTTGGTTGCCTCTTATATATGTGTTTTTTTTTTATTATTAGCTTAGAGTACGGGTTTTCTTTCATTACTGTTTTTTTGAAGTATCTCCTCTTCTTAGGAGTTATCTCCTGTTGGTATATTTTTGAATAATTTGAATATTGTCTTGCCTTCTGGCCAGAACACTGATGAAAAGGTCTCAGGACCATCCTTTCTACCAGTTAACAAATGAAAATAAAAGGTTAATGAAATAAAAGTAAGTAATAACTGAAGTAGAGGCCTAAAGTCAAATGTATTTCAATGGTGAACACTGGTCTAAAGGTAAGTAGTGACAGGACAGTATCGCTGATGTGCATCCTTGCGTTACTGTTTTCCCTTTGCTTTGGCGGGGGGGGGGGCCCTGCACTCCCACTACTTCAGTATAGCCACTCCGAGATCGCACTACATTGAGGAAGAGGGTAAAGAAAGACTACATAAGGACATTGTATCCTTGAGAAAAAAGTAAATTTCTGCAGCAGCAGCAGCCCATGGTTTTGTCACTTTTGGCGAAGTCGCTGTGAATTCCGGTTAACTATTTTTGTTAATGGCATTCGTGGCATCGCCTGCACATGTTTAAACACAATACAAAAGGAAGGCAAACAAGAAATTAAAATGCAAACATCCATTTTCTCAGCAATATTGGAGAGAATAAATAAAGTGTCTTACAGGGCTAGACAAGTGTATGCATGATATCATTGGCAAATCTGCATATCATACCAATCATTTATCATTTGCATACCACATCACAGGCATTAGGATTGTCAATCACTCCGGCCATACCCATTCCTGCAAGAAATGGCTGGTGAGCCTGTACAGTACAACAAAGCCAGTCATGCTACCTTCTCAGATAATGAAGAAATAAATAACATATTAATATCCTATATATTATGTGAAGAATTAGTAAAACATTTACAAAGAAAGGTACATCTCTTAACAAATGATTTTTGGATGTGCAGCATCAGGAATATATACAATGTGGATAATGTGTAAATGCTGAAGAATAATAGGAATTCCAGAAATGGGCAGATGTTTGACTTTTACTGTTACAGACTTGGATCTAAGAATCGAGTTCAGTGAAATATGAGGAAGGAATACATACCCTGAGGTAAAATTCTGGGTGCTGTGACAGAGGAGGTGAGTCTTGGAGTAGTCATATCTAATTACCTAGAAGTGACTAAACATTGCAATTAGGCACTGATAAGAGATAACAGATCTGCAATGTAGATAAAAGTAGATGACATAATACTAGGGGAGAGAGTAGATGTTTTGCGTATCCAGGAAAGAAGATGGAGGGGCAGAACAGTGAAGTATCTTGGAAGTGGATCCAGAGGCTACTACTTGGGGTTGGTGGGCATGGGGTACAGCTGCTGTAAAAATGGCCATAAAAGAGACCCTTCTGAAAACAGTGTAGGACATTCTCAAAATTAGTAGCCGATTGATGGGACTTGGACTCCAATATAAAAAAGAGCAGTCTTCATAATGCCAGTATACCCCCCCCCCCACAGCAGCCCTGTGATGGCAAGGAAGAGAGGCTATTCTGGCAGCAGTTTTAGGGCCTTCTCTGATAAGAAAAGGACACAATGAGTTGGTCTTGATAATGGGGGTGGGGCTGAATATACAAATCAGTGCACTCCCTTGAGGCAAATGGTCCAAATGGAGAGATAAGTCAGCAAGTAAAGGAGAGTATTACTGCTGAAAATTTAATTCATCCTCAAGTCTTGGTAAGTAGATTTGCGAGGTGGACCCTGTTTTTCACAAAATCTCACCAAGATGACACTGATATGTAAACTGTATGTATATAGCATATATTATAGACAGAAGTAGGTTAAAAATTAAAAAAAGATCTGGGTGCACAAGACCCAGGATAAAAAAGTGCCCAATCCTGGTAGGCACACTGGTGCCAGGACTGGAAAAGATGACAGAGTAGAATCCTCAAAATAGAGAAACATTCCTACGATGGGGCCAGGCCAGGCCCAGGAGGAGGAGCCCCCCGTTGTAGAAGGAAGTAGTACTCCACAAAAATCACAAAAACTGATAGGCCAAAGTAGAGCCATAAAGATGATAAAGTGGAGTATTGAGGATAAGAAAGAAATTATGTATTGTTACTATTATACAAAAAGCCCGGAATTTCCAGACACAAGATATACAAAATGATGAAGAGTGAAATTAGAGGAAAGAAAAATACTTCCACAAGAAGACTGTCAGAAGCTTCAAATAAAAATTTGTATTCATTAATACAACAGATTTGTGAAAAACAGTATATAGATCAAGAAACATTGATCTGTTTGGAAAAAGAAGCATCTGAGGAAGTGCGAAAATATAAACAACAAAACCAAGAGATTTTTGAAAAGCATAAAAAAGAAATATGGACGTGGGAAAGAAAGAGAGATTTGATATGGTGCAATATTTATGCAAAGTAAAAAGCCAAATTAATCAATATAAAGAAGGTAACCCCAAAGATTTTTGACGAGAAATGCAGGCAAAGGTATCCAGATATGGAAAATTTCACAATAAAGAGAATAATAATCACACAGAGGAGATGTAGAAAAGAAGATTAGTAAAGTAGAAGTTAAAAAATAGAAGTTGAATTAATGGAGTGCCTGCAAAGTGAAGGATTTGGTGTAGAAGGTCTAATACAGGTTACATTACAGCAAGATGGAGCGAGTCCGCAAACTAAGGAGAACCAGGAAGATCAGGAGACATCTGAGGAAGAAATATGGACATGGGGAAGGAAAAAAGATTTAATATGGTGTAATATGTATGCAAAGGGGAAAGCAAAACTAACCAATACAAAATGAGCAGCACCAAAGATATTTGAAGAGAAATACAGGCAAAGGAATCGGGATATGGATAACTTTCTAATTCACACAATAAGAAGACAAAGAGGAAAAGTAGAAAAGGAGATTAGTAATGGAGAAATTAAAGAAATAGAAACTGAGGTTATGGAGTACCTGAAAAATGAAGGATTCATTGTAGAAAATCTAATTCAGAAAGCACAACAACAGGATACAGCAATGGATATCCAAACTAAGAGGAAACCAATGGAATGGGAAGCAATTTGTCAGGTGCCATATGAAGATATTTTGTAGCCTTCCACAGGAAACTAGTATAAACGTTCAGTTGAAGCTGGACAGCAAAGGAAGGAACAGGAAACTGTGGAAATTCTGACACAGTCAGTGATGAGGAAGTGATAGGCCAGTAAGTTCCCATATGACAGAGCAACGGATGGCAGAATATGCTACATGAAGATGCTATAGAATGCCCGCAGGAAGTGGAAAATAAAAATGTGCCCTCAGTTTAAAAGAAAACAAGCTAAGAGAAGAGTTGCTTGATTTAATAGACATAGATGGACGTATTAAGATCAATGAAAGAAATAGACTGCAGAAGGTCAGTAAAACCCAAAAAGTGAGAAGTTTGATAAAACAAATGAATGCAGTAATTAGGACGTCTATAGAGATTCATGCAGTATAACACTAGTAAACAGGATATATTACTGTGCAGCTAAATTAATAGCTGATAAAGTTCTACCACAAGAACACAGGCTAGTGAGGGAAAGGAAGGGGAGAAATCGAACACCATCATGGAAGTATCGAATGGAAAAAACTATAAAGCAATTAAGACAAGAAGTGTCACTTTTGGAAAAATCTAGAAGAGGAAACAGATCAGCAAAAGTACTAAGAAAAATTGATGTAATAAAAAGCAATGCACGGTATTAGAATAGACCAGTATATATCATGTACTATCGCATATAAGCTAAAAATCTCAGCACAGGCAGATAAACTTAGAAGATACACAGATAAATATAAATGAAAAGTACAAAATAAGCAATGTACTGATTACCCAAAAACGTTTTACAGAGAACTGGGAAACACGGTAAAAGGAATTGAAAGACCACCAGAAAAAGAAGAAATAGATACATTTTGGAGAAGTATTTATGAAGATCCCGTGGAACATAACAAAGATGCTAAATGGACAGAAGTAAAAGAAAGAATATGAAGTTCAAAGGTACAGGATATGAAATGGGATGAAGTAACACCCAGAGAGATTGAAACAAAGTTAAGAAAAGCCTTCAGTTGGAAAACACCAGGCTCAGATGCAGTACTTAACTTCTGGTTAAACGTATTAACATATTTGCACAAAGATTTAGCTATGAGTAAGAACTATTTATATGCACACCCTGAGCAGACACCAACCTGGCTAACAGGAAAACAATGTTCCTACTTGAGTGAACCTGCAAGCTACCCTAAAAACTATAGACTAATAACTTGCCTTCCGACGACATATAAACTATACACAGGAATTTATGCCAACAGAGTTTATAGTCATTTAGAAGAAAACTCAATTATGGCAGAAGAACAAAAGGCCAATAAAAGAAAGTCATAGGGAACAAAGAATTATTTGTTGTTAAATAAAGTCATAATGGAGAAGTGTAAAAAGGGGAAGACTCTAAGTATGGCATGGATTGACTACAAAAAAGCATTTGATAGTATCCCACATCCATGGATAAAAGAGTGCTTAAAGATTATAAGATACACCCTATACTGATCGACTACATTGCATTTACCATGAAACAGTGGCAGACCACTTTGCAATTAAGCCATGATAAAGGTCAAATTATTATCCCAGGGATACACATTCAAAGGGGGATATTTCAGGGTGACTCTGTCGCCGCTACTATTCTGCCTTGCCCTTAACCCATTAAGCTGTCTACTTAACAGCTTAGGCCATGGCTATAATTTGGCTCTCAGAAAACAACAAAGTGTAAAGACTTCTCATCTTCTCTTTGTTGATGATTTAAAACTGTATAGCTCATCAGATGAGGAACTTAAAGTACAACTGCAAGTTGCCAAATCTTTTTCAGATGATAAAACAATGTCATTTGTTCTTGATAGATGTGCAAAAGCAAGCTTTAAAGCAGGAAAACATCAGTTTGGGACAAGAATGTGCTACAAAAGAACTTGAGCAAGAGGGGGTATATAAATATTTGGGAATTGATGAAGGATCAACAATAAAACATGAACAAATATGAATAAAACTTAATAAATACTACTTTAGAAGACTTAAATTAACCCTGAAAACAGTGTTGACATCTATGAACAAAATCCAAGCTATAAACAAATTTGCTCTTCCTGTCCTAACTTATAGTTTTGGAGTGATTGACTGGCCCCAAAATGTTTTAGATAGATTAGATAAGAAAGCAAGAAGGATGCTTCATACTCATCAAATGATTTATAAAAATCAGTGCATACCAAGATTATATATTCCTCGTTCCAAAGGTGGGATGGGCCTGCTTGATATTGATTACATGTATAGATCTGCAATCATGGGACTCCACACATATCTGCTGACCTCACAAGACCCAAAAGTAGTGAAAGTTTTGAAACATAAGGAGAATAAATCTAAGATGGCTTCTCTATTTAATCTAGTAGAAGCGTATTAGCATCAAGCAAAAATGGAAATCAAACCAGAAGTAGGTAAAAATCAGGCAGCAACTGAATGTGCCAAAGAAAGAAAGAATATAAGGTGAACGACCAGATGAGAAGGCAAGAAATGTGGAAAATGCATAAGTATAGTTACAAGTATAGAAAACTTTTGGAAGAACCTCATGTTGATCTGGAACAAATGTAGGAATGGTTAAGGAGAGGATAATTCAAATCAAGAGATGAAAGGTTAATACTGGCAGCCCAAGATAGTGGGCTACATACAGGCTGGTTTACAAAGTTCATTGAACATGTGGGAGAAACAGACAAATGTAGGTTCTGTAAAGCCAAACTGGAAACAGTTGCACACCTCGTTGCTGGTTGTAACATACTAATGGCAGAAAGACTGTATACTGAAAGGCATAATAATGTGGCAAGACTGTTGCAGTGAGGATTGTGCAAACATTATAGTACTGAAGTGGATGAAAAACACTGGAAATATGAGCCACAAAACATCATAGAAAATTATGAAGTTTACTTCACATGGGATCACCCATTTCCAGCAGTTCAAAAGATAGATGCTAGAAAACCAGATATAGTGGTTCATGAAAAGAAGATAAAAGTAGCATTGCTCATTGAAATCGCCACACCCATTGACTACAGTGTTTTGCATACAGAGAGATGCAAAGTCATAAAATATCAGGATCTGCAAGCAGAAATGAGAGCAATGTGGAAGCAAGATACCCAGACTGTTCCAAATGTAGTAGGAGCAATGGTCTTAAAAAAAGAATCTACAATCATATTTAGATATGTTACCAATACATGTAACCCCATACGAATTGCAGAAGGAGTCATTACTGGGCACATTGCTGGTGCTGCGAAGAGCACTTTTGGCTGACATCAAAGATTGTAACAATACTAATTTCATGAACTTTAATAGTACTTTGACTTAGGAATGGGGTCCATTCCCGTCATGGTATTAAAAACCAAAAAGACTTGGAGAAATTAAAAAAAAAGGCAAGCGAGGTTGGTGTAATGGTTAATGTGTTTTCCTTACAAACACAAGGTGCAGACCACCTTAGTCTACATGGCTGGGGCAGCAGGAATAATAAAGGAAAGGCCATTTTGGACTTCTATTTGGCAAATGATTTAATGTTCACCAGCAGATAGCTTGCCTAGAGAGAGAGACAATCACAAGATCACATATCAAGGTGGTCAGCCTGCAAAGTTAAATAAAATGTGTGTGCCCACGTGCACATGTGTATATGTGTGTGTGTGGGGGGGTCAGGGCTGGGGGGGGTCTGAGATTAAAAAGTCTTTTCCAGTGAAATAGGCAGCCCTCAGCATAAACCACTGATGACCAAAATCAGCTGCAAACAGTGGTCAGAGATGGCTCTGAGTTCTTTTCCAGTGAAATAGGCAGATCTCAGCATAAACCACTGATGATCAAAATCAGCTGCAAACAGTGGCCAGAGATGGCTCTGAGGTCAACAGAGACTAAGCTGAAGACCTGGAAGTTGACTGGAACAACAGCACAGGAATTCAAGGTCATACATAGAGTTGTAGAGAAAACAGATGAATCCAATGAAGAATGGAGAACTTTTCTAAACAGAATGTATGAAGATGATAGCAATGAAACAGGTATAGAAATAAGGGTCTACCTGATATCGAAATCCCACATGATCAAAGATGAGAACATCGAGACGAAAACAGTGAATCTTCAGTGTATCAACTCTTCATAACATTGAGAATTTACCCAGGGAAAGTAAATGGTCGACCAACAAGAACAACAAAACACAGGAAATCAATTCAAACCCTCAAAAGTGCGGGGGGGGGCTATGCCCCCGACACCCTCAGTCTTGGGGGCTGTGTACCCGCACCCCCTAACTAATTATACCAACTCTGAAATCGCACTATAGTGGAGAAAAGAGAAAACTCCCATATATTGGCTGACCGTTTACTTTCCCCTGGGTAAATTCTTGGTGTTTTGAAGAGTCGATCAGCTGAAGATTCGCTGTTTTTCATATCAATGTTGTCGTCTTTGAGCATGTGGGATTTTGATATTGTCAGATAGACCCAGAAATGAAGTACATAAGGAAGGCTGGTGATGGAATGTAGACATTTAGGAAGCTATCTAAATAAAGAATAACTGCAGGAAAAAGTTGGCAACAGAAAAGATGGACCAGCCTAAAATGAAGTACTGGCTGAGTAACAAAGGTGCTAAGAGAGCAATCACTATGGCAAAGAACAAGGAATTAGATAAACTCTAACAGCTTTTGAAAAGTGACTGAGCAGATGGCAGTGAAAAGCTCTATCTGGATGCAAGGCAATGACAGAAAGATAATGAAGACAGTTGTTCAACGCCATTCATTAGTTGTGCAAGCAACAGTTATCTAACCAGTCCAGAAGACATCAAGGGTGAATGGAAGGAGTACCTTAAGGAGGGCATGTGCATCAAGGTTCAGTTCTTATCTTGCTCCCTTACACACTGGTGATGCACTACACTAGCAAACAGCTTAGAAGGTATCAGTCAATAAAGTTGTCACATGCAGATGATGTGGCACTACATGCAGACTCTAAACACAAACTTCAGCCAATGATAGGGGAATAGAATGCAAAACAGAAGGCACGTGGGATGAAACTGAGTATAGGCAAGGCACAGTCATGGTGGCAAAGGGATGAGTGAATCAGAAGAAGCTGAAAATTGAAATAGAAAGTAAAACAGTGGAACAGATAGTGTCACATATTTGGGAGGTGTTGTTGAGGATAAGTGTAGTCTGAATGAGGAAGCCAAAGCTAGAATCGGAGGTATAACAGTCAAGCAGAATAAACTATTAGGGATAATGTGTGACAGATAAATGCTAAAGAAGGTGAAAAGTAAAGTGTACAAAACAGTGACGTGTTCTTATGGATCCCCTTCACTTCACCGACACGCACAACGCCGACACACAAATCACCGACACCAAAAGACCGACAACACAGATGACCGACAAGGTGAGAACCCGACAGACTCGGTAAGTGTGCGATAGAGTGAGGGATTTAGTGTTAGGGAGCGGACAGGTAAGTGTGCGATAGTGAGGGACTGTAGTTTAGTTAGGTGAATTAGGGTAAGTGTGCGATAGTGACGGACTATGTGTTTAAGGGTGGGTTAAGTGAGTTAGGGTTAGGGTGCAGGTAGGGTGTGTGTGCGATAGTGAGGGACTGTAGGTGTAGGGGTGGGTTAAGTGAGTTAGGGTTAGTAGGGTAAGTGTGCGGTTGTGTCGGACCTTAGGGTTAGGGTTTGGGTTAAGGTTAGTGCATGTATGGTTGTGTGTATTGTCGGTATTGTGTGTTGTCGGTCTTTTGGTGTTGGTGATTTGTGTGTCGGCGTTGTGTGTGTCGGTGAAGTGAAGGGGATCCGTTCTTATGTATGTACAGAAACCTGGGGAGTGAATCCAGAGCAATTGAGAAAGCTGAGGTGATGGAGATACAGTGCCTGCTGTGGATAGCTGTGTGCACACTATGGGGCAGAAGATGAAATGAGGACATACCCATACTGACTGAGCTAAGAACTGATTATGGTGGCTTAGTCACCTGCAGGAAAGCAGAAGGCGGTCTGGTAAGGCATATTTGAGAGAGACAGGAAGAAGAAATGAGGAAATGAGGATGTCAGGCGAAGAGATGGATAGATTGCATGAAGACCTGCAATAGTTGAGCATGATTGTTAAAACAGGTGGGAGAGTGGCACTGAATGGAGAGAGGTGGCAAACGTTGACGTGATACATTGCCCCCTGTAAAAATGGGAAAAGAAGATTGATGATGATGATGGGGAAGCTGACATAAAATCTGATTGCCCAATAATTTGTATTATAAAATAGGGTCTTTGTAGTACTAGATTCTTATTGGTTGATGACATCAAGGGATCTGTACATTAATATATGTGTTAACATACCTGTTAAACATGGTCTCACTGCCAAATATTATTACTAGAACTGCAAGGTTTCATGCTCTTTATTTAAAAGGCATCATACTCTTTATTTAAAAAAGAAGTTTTAGACATGTTTTACCTTCTTAAGCAGGTCTGTTTTTCTTGAACATCACAGTGATAGAGAGGCCCTACAGGCTTTATCTTCCACATTGCTGCTGTCAGTACTTGTGTATAATGGGGCGAGCAACATGGAATCTACGTCACACTGCTGATGATCATTAATATAGATAGGACAAGTAGCCCTAAGCATGAACAGTAAATGTGTGCTACTATGTTAATGGCGGTCATTAACTGTGTCAATCAAATAAGCTTTAAACTGTACACCTACAGTTCTTTATAGTCTGGAACTCCCCCAAGATTTTACCCACTTCATCTTGAGCTCAGTGCCTTTCAGTGTAAATATTACCAGTAGTAATTAAAATCAGGCCAGCACTATTTTGCATACACTGTCAATCAAAATGGGGTGGGGGGATGAATGCTATCTCTCAGCAACAACACTGTCCCTTCCTATGCTTACTGTATTGCTGTCACTAGTTAGCCAAAACTAATTACACAAGAACACCACCATCACCTCCACTAGGATTTGAACCTTGTTGTATCTACCCTACATGGGGTGACTTCTCAGAGCAAATTACTACCATTTGAATAATTAAATTTGGCTTATTTTAAGGTTGAACAATAAGGAATAGTTAAATGATATAAATTAATTTTGAGATGTCACCCTCATCTCAAAAATGTATTAATCCCTAAACTGATAAATAAAACATCAACCTCTAGCATTCAAATTTAAATTGTAGGGGGGGTGGAGCCTAGATGGCCAACTGGTGACAGCATTTTTTCAGAACTCCACAAAATCAGCTTTAAAAAAACAGGACAAAATGAATATTATCAAATAAAAATCAATCAAATACTATTGATAAGCCTTCATACTAACTGGATATATATTTTGGTATCATTTCTTCAATATTTTCCTGTCAAACCAACCTGGAGAATACTATTACTTGTGGATATGAGCAACTCAAAGAATTCACACTCTGAAACACCCTTGAGAAAAAAGATTCAGTTGATATATTCCACTCTACAGAAACTATCCTTGAAAATGGATGGTTTCAAGGACAACCTTGAAAATCTAAGTGAAAAATGTCAAAAACAAACTAATGTTCTCAGAGAATTATTGCAGCAACAACAAACAAAAATCTCAGACATTGAGACTTCTCTCTGTGATATAGATGGGAGACTGAAAGAGGAAGAAGTTCAAAGCAATTTCCTTTTACAGCAGAACAACTGGCTTATCAATAAGATAGATGACCTAGAAAACAGAGAAAGGCAAACAAACATCAGAATATTTGGTCTTCCAGAAAAAACTGAAGGTGAGGACATTATTTTATTTTTAAACTCATGGCTACCTGAAATTTTGGACTTAAAAGAAGGGCTATCTAGTGGCATAGAAAGGGCTCATAGAGCCATAGGCAAAGCTATGTCTTCCTCACCCAATGTTTCTCCTAGATCAATAGTAGTAAAATTTTTATCATATATTGATAAAGAACTTGTACTTAAATAAGCGTGGAGAAATAGTCCTTTAAAATACAATCAACATCAAATAAGATTTGATAATGACTATCCTTCCAGAGTCCTAGAAATAAGGAAGAAAACATGGGCACTTGTTAAACTGCTTAAACAAAATAAAATAAAAGCACAACTTGTGTATCTTGCAAAAATCAAGATCTTCCACGTAAACGAAATGAGAACTTTCAATAATTTAGAAGAGGCAACTTCTTTTATCAAAAATAATAACATAATAACAATTCCAGAGGAAATGGACTGGGCACCATCTTTGTCTTTAAAAAGATCTCCGGAGAAAAATTCTTGGACTGATGTCAAGAAGAAGAAACAAAGAACTGATTCAAAAAGCACAGCATTTACAAGTTCTCTCAAAGATTCAACTAAAAAATGAAACACACTCTAAAATAAACTAAGTGTATGTATAACATTTGATTTATATTGCTTATTAATATATTTCTCTTCATGTTTATCACTCTTTGTTTTCTTCATTGTTTTCCCTGCTCTTTAATATTTCTCTATCTCCTTTCTCTATGCTATAAATGCTTTTATGAGTTAAAATTATCTCAAAAGTAAATCAAATTGTTATATTATTGATAAATAACACTTATTAACAGTTGTGTATAGTTTTGTTCTTACTTTCACATGATTCGTTGAGATAGAAAGGTAGGGAAGGGATGGTATGATATAGAGGCATGTGAGATTGGTGCGAAGTTTAGATCATGCAAATATGTTAAAAGTTTTTTTTTTATTAAAATATTTAACTTTAAAATAAATAATTGGATAAAAATGTTGAGAGACAATAAATAATGTCTGTTTTAAAGCCTAGTTTACTTCTAATTCATAAAACAGACTATTTTTCAAATTTTAAAGTTCGTGGGTGAAGCATGAACGTACAACATAGTTCAGAAGAGTTTCCACGAGCTACTTAGGGTACCAAATCACTCGCAGCTTTCTGGGCACTTAAAAAGGGAATTAACTCCATATATGTATGTATGGATCAGTCTTAAAATTGGCTGCTAATATATGCTTCTTTCTATAAAGCATCTCTACAACTCAGTTAAAAAAAGGAATGCAAAATGTATTATGAAGGACAGTGTTTACTAGTGCACATGTTTAAATCCTTGACACAGCTTTCTGTGCTAAATCAGACACATCTTACAATTTATTACCCTGGTTATTTACAGATATACTTGTCTTGATACTGTTCAGGAATTACAGTGACTTTCTGTGATGACATGTCATGTTATGCCTAACAGGTGTTTCGTGATTAATAAATATTGGTAAGCCTACCATATATCTTTTTATAACAAAAAACTATAGGACATCTGTATTTCAAATAAGTATAAGTAGTTGGTTTTACATTCCTTACCTCACAAACAATGAATTTAAAATCATAATTGTTATATTGGTCTCAAGTAAAGAATTCCCATTCCACTGGCTTAATTTGGTTTCAGATATTTTTGACATAACACGTTTTCTCTTTATCTGCCAGATTTAATATTTAATTGATGAATGGATGCTCTTGAGCTTGTTCATCAATGTCCGAACAGAGCTCTGATACGCTAGTTGTTGTAGACTAGTGGTGTTGTTATAGCTAGACTGTCTACATTTTTTTAGGGTCGGATGTTAGGTAAATTAGCTAGGACAGTATAATGAGAAGAATAAGTGAATACACTGTTTGTAACAGGATCGAGAGTAGTAGAAATAGGACAGGGGGAAGGTCAAGGTGAACATAAGGAATCATTCAGTATTTAATGGCTTTGGGGATGTTGGCAGGCAACAGTATTGGCAATTAAAATGGCTAAGTGTAGAAATATATGTATACTTCAAGAATGACAGCGTAGTAGTAGAGCAGTTTGAGACATTGTTTTGCATCACAGATGCTGTGACAGGTCTTACACAGTTTGTACCATGTCAGACAGCTAGATAGGCTATATTCATGAAAAAAAGATTAGCAGTTGTAGCTTTCCTGATTGGGGATAATCACAGCGGAGTTTTGGTTAGCTGGTGATTGGTAGCGGCTCTTTATGATGCCGAGGAATTAAATTTCAACACCAGAAAGATAAGATTTTCACATAGCCACTTTTGATTGTTATTTCCTAACAGCTGACTGATAGAACTGAACTGATATATACATCACCATGAGTTCCTTATTGCTATTCTACAATAGTAAATGTGATGGGATTATATTTGCAAGATTCTATCTATGCCTTGCATAGAGGTGCTACTATAATGTTTATGCTTGCAAATCTAAAGGGGTACTTTATAATAGTATTTCTTGTAGATACAACTTGAACAATTTTAATCTCACAACATATTCCAGATATAAATTATTCAATTTCCCATCAGAGTCTTCACTGAATTTAGTCTTTATTTGTTCTCTGTTTGTCTTTTATTAGCCTTTGTAGGGTATGTACATTCCGAATTGCTAGGTCACAATAACTACACTGAAGAAAGCATTATGCAGCATTTCTTTCCACATTACCTGTCTTTTGTTTACTTTCAGTTTATTATTTTACCATAAGCAATGTATATCACATATTCGTTTATCAAAAATTATTCAGTCCATTTTACATATGTTATTTGAGTCAGTGCCATGTTTTGTAGATTGTCGCTTGCAATCCATTTATTTGTAGCAAACTAAACCCAATTTAAAATAATGTGAGCAGACTAATATGGTCTTTTAAGGGGACAGAGGTAAGGATTCTTATTAAGATAGAAGATGAGACACATAGAACAGATGGTGCATAGATGTATCTATACCTGCTGAAATCACAAGACTCTGGGCTTGTAAATTCAGATTTCTTTTTCAACTTGTAAATAGCATCTGCACATTAATGGCACACAAACATAGTGTCAATTATTTCTTAATCACATGTAGCTGACAATTTGTTTATGACAAAACTTGTCAAATCTTTAACAGCAGAAAATGCGACTAAATTGACAATAACTTTTCTCTTATTAGGTTATTTACTTATTCACAGATAATTGCATCTATGTTATTAACTTTTATTGGGGAATTCAAGGTGATAGACCTCTTATGTATACCTTTGAAATAAAGTTTATAGCAAAAAGAATATTTTAGTAAAACACAAATATCTGATAATATTTGAAACAACCAGCATAAGCACTATAGCTGACTGTCTTTATTAGTTATGTATTAGTACAAGAAGCCAACTTCAAGATATTGAAATACTATAGACATGCCATAGTATGGTCAATATTTCATGTGTTCACTCTATACATGAAGGTTAAAATAGAACATGATTCACAGTTCTAAACATAGTAATGTAATTTCTTATTATAAATTTCAAATCTAGCACCTGTAGTTTGCACATGGAATCATTCACTGGTTTTCCATGTTAACATCATCTTATGTACAAATATAACACAGTATAACACATATTCAAGGTTATTAAGCATGCTGTAATAATTTCTGATTTGTGCACAAGTTGTTGTGATCTTGATAATAACATTGGAATGCATCTTCAGTTTTAATATGAATATATATGTGTAGAGATACATATGGTATAATATAATGTTGCATTTCACACAATTTCTAAGGTGTTGACCTCACGGAACATATTGTATATATTTGAGTATCGGGTCCAATGAAAAACTTTTAAAGATTTTTACTAAGTTACTTCTCAAACATATAAATTGACATGGGAAAATGCACTATAGAGCATAACAAATGTAGTAATGTATGTATGAATATCAGTGTAATACTTAATATGGCATGACTTATTAATCAGTTCAAAGGTGCACAAAACTTGTTTAACCCATAGAAAAGACTGACTTATAGTTATTTGGCATTTTATTGTTGCTCTCAGATTAAAACCACTAAGATTAGTATATCTCCAGTAAATCATTATGGAGCTTACAGAAAATTCTTTGCTGTTAAGGTATGAGGGACAATCTGTTGGATTTTTTTTTCATCTAACAGATTGGGAATGTATATCATTCCATGTCTAGTAGGAGTATTTTGGTATTACTATTTTTTATAATTAGATGTAGTTGATTTTGTTTTTAAATTTTTTCATTCTTATGGGCCTGAGTTGGGCTACAACATATATCTAACAATAGAAAAAGATAGGAATGAAGAGTTACATGAGCAATCTAGATATCAAAATAGAGTACTGGGTTGGGTTCGAACCATAAATCTTACTGAACTAAATAACTTACATGGACTTGACATTGCTTTCTATAAATGTTAATGGTTTGAATAACCCTAAGAAAAGATCTAATTTATTAAGATATCTAAAAATTAATAAAGCACAAGTAATATTTCTCCAAGAGTCTCATTTTAATACAATTGATAAACATATCTGGAATCCAAATGAATACTTAATATTAGCCCATTCCTCACATAAAAAAAAACAAGAGGAGTAATAACTTTGTGGAAAAAAAGTATTATTAATCCTCAAATTATTTACAGTTATGAAGATAATGAAGGTCTTTTAACAACAGTCATAATAAAATATAATAATAGAATTTGGACATTAGTAATCTTAGACTTGATTCCTGGTATGGGTATCAGAACTGCAAAAAACATTTAGACTTTATAAGTAATACGTATAAAGGCAATTTGATATTGGCTGGAGATTTTAATTGTATTTTAGATAATTCTGGAACTACAAATATTAGAAACCTACGTCTCAAGCCAGTAGCTAAATTACTCATTAAATCGATTGAGAGTCATAATTTAATTGACACATACAAATTTAAAGAAAATAACTCTTTACTATTTTCTCATCAAGACTATAGATTTAGCACTCATCCTAGAATAGATAAAATTTATGTTTCACATGATTTAAACACAAAAATAGTAAATTTTAAAATAATTCATTGTCCTATTTCAGATCATAATGCTCTTCTTCTCAAAATTCAAATGGAATTTAAAAAACTAAATTTCTTAACAAGAATACCAGCCTATATTACAAAATTAAAAGAATTTAAACCCTGGCTAAATCTGGAATTACAAATTTTTTTGACACTAATTATACTGAAGATTTAAATATAATAATGATTTGGGACACTTTAAAAGTATATATATATATATATATATATATATATATATATATATATATATATATATATATATATATATATATGGCAAAATTCTTGCATGGTATAGAAATAAAAGAAAAGAATGGGAATCAGAGTTAGACAATATACAAAAGAAGATCATAAGTCTTAAAAATAAGGACCTAATAAACAACACTGATAACAAAAAAACTATTGAGGATTTAAATAAAAAATATAATGAAATTCTTGCTCATAAAACAAATCTAGCATTGGAAAGATTAAAATTAAACTCTTACTCCACATCACCAACATACATGCATAACTTAGCATCCAGGGTAAAGAAACAATCTAGACTAAATAACATTACGAATATCATTCATGAAGGGAAAAATAACAAAAAGGTTTCTGATATAAGTGAGATTCTTGATGCATTCAAATGTCATTATATGAAGCATTATGATTTGGACAAAAACACTAATAATCACCTAAATCTAGATTTGAAATTTACCAAAGTAATGAAATTACCTGTAAAAATGAAATTGGATATACAAAATCAAATTACATACAAAGAAGTTAAAGAAAGCAAAAGTAATAAAGCCTCTGGAATGGATGATATTATAATATAACTATATAAAATGTTTCCACCATCCATAACCTCAGTATTTCACAAAACCTTGCTAGAAGTTCAAAATAATAATATAATTCCACCTTCTTGGAGGTATTCACTAATAACACCCATAATAAAAGAAAATAAGGATCCTACACAATGTAATTCTTATAGACCGATTTCATTACTCAATAATGATTATAAAATCTTTATGTATATTTTAGTGAACAGAATTAAAAAATCTTTAATACACGTAATAAATGAAGATCAAACGGGCTTTATTTATAATAGACATACCTATGACAATATTCAAAGAGTATTGACACTTATAGAGTATCTAAATAGACAAGATCAGGAAGCCCTGTTAATAACTCTAGACATATAAAAAGCCTTTGATTCATTAAATTGGGATTATTTATTCAGGATTTTAACTCTATATGACTTTCCTCCTACATTTGTCTCATTAATAAAGAATATAAAATTAAAAAAAATAGGACATTTTACTTCTGAATCTATAGTTATAACAAAAGGAACAAAACAAGGTTGTCCTATGTCCCCTATATTATTCGCTCTCGACATTGAACTATTTGCTTTTTCAGTTTGGTCTAATACAGAAATAACAGGCATTGATGTATATGGGAAATATAACTCTAAGATTATGTTATTTGCAGATGACATATTGCTTACAATATCTACTTCAAAACAATCTCTAAAAGAATTAAAGAAGGAAGTAGAACATTTTTATTTGATTTCAGGTCTCCATTTTAATAAGCCAAAGTCTAACCATGTTATTAAACAAAAAAAGGACTTAATAATAGAAGGGAATCATATAATGGGCAAACAAGTCTCTATAATAGCTTACTTGGGGATTTCCTTATATAATAATATAAAAGAAACTCTTTCTATAAATTTCAAAAATATCTTAGATAATTTAAAAAACTATATATTAAAATGGAATAAAATTTATCTAACCTTTGAAGATAGACTTCAGTTAATAAAAATTATTCTCTTACCAAAAATGTTATATATAGCACAAGTCATTCATATGATACCAGATAAACATATTTTAAAAGAAATAAACACAATTTTATTAAAATTTTTATGGTATCCAAGTAAAAATAGAATAGCTCTTACACATCATATCAGATCATGGGAAAAAGGAGGAATACATTTTCCAGACATTGAGACATATATAAAAGCCTCTATAATTAGAATAATTTTAAATTGGATTGATCCTAATTATTTTTCAAATTGGAAAACCTTACACACCATCATCTACTCCAGAGAAAACTCTTTAATAAATAATCTTATGCTAGACAATCAAATTAATAAACCCTGCCATATTTTATCTATAGGAATTCAATATAATATTACAAGACCAACCAACTTAGACTTTATAAATAATATATTTAACACATTTAGAAAGCTTGTTATAAATAATTCAGACATAAAAATTTGGATAGAGTTAATAACTCCTTTTGGTTCTACTAAGAATTTTTCTAATAAATTTCATAGGAATATATTTTCCTTATTTGAAGCAAGAATTTTTTCTTGTTGGGAACAATGTATAGACAATCAAGGAGTAATGGATGATCAACTAATAATAAATACATATGATCTTTCACCTTCAGACTGGCTTGTCTTACAAGATATTTTACTTCACTCACAAGATCTGTATAGGTTAATTAATAACTCTCCTTTTAAAGCCAGACCAAAATTTATAAGTTATTTATATGAAGTTATCTACGATAATAAAAATAAGAAGAATATAATTTCAAAAATGTATAAATTATTAATGAAATATAAGACTACTATTAACCAAAACCTTTGGGATTTCATTATCAAAGGACATTCATTAAACTTATTTCTGGAGAGTAAAATGGATCTACTCTGTTCTATAAAACTAATATCAAACGTTCAATACTGGAGAATTTTCACATGGAAATTTCTACACAGATCTATTCTTACACCCAATAGAATAACTAAAATGAATCCCTCAAAAAATGTTACTTGTTGGAGATGTCTGCAAAATTGTAAAGCAGATTGGATACATATTTTTTATGATTGTAGTAAACTTAAAAAATATTGGGAAGATATTGGTATTTTTCTCCAAGCCATATTTACTGATTCTTTTGTTTTATCTAAATCACTAATTTTGTTGAATGTTAATGAAGAATCTACAATGAATAAAAAAAAATTATATCGGTTATGGACTATTCTAGCAGTTGCTAGAAAATGTGTAACCAGGAAATGGAAATGCACTTCAGAACCATCATTTGAAGAATTCTTGGGATTACTAAAAGAAACTTCTACAATGGAAGTCAGGGTAAAGGAGCTAAGAATTTCACCTAAGCCATGGACTAACAGTCCTTGGGGAAAGATCTTTACTCTTTTTAAGACACTAGAAACAAACCCGGACTCTATTTAAAAGAATAAAATTGAAGAAAACATCTCAACTCATAACATATATAATATTTGACTCAAATGGTTATATCTAATATTTCTAACTCAGGCCTTACAACTGAAATTCTAATACGTTTGAAATAATTCAATAAAAAAAATTTTGAGTAAAAAAAAAGTTAAATTGTAAAATTCTTTAACTGAACTAAATGTGTTGAAGTAGTAGAGAAGTTACACAAGAAATTGAAAATAAAACTTTTAAACAACCAGTAAATATTCAGGAAAAAATTATCTAGCATCTCATCTGTAAACTGTTTCTAGCTAATAGGTAGACACCCACTTTTGTTCTGTGTAAACAGCTTGTGCTTACTTGCTCAAGCTTTCTCATATCTGCACTTTTCTGCAGAGTCCAAATACAAACTGCACTTATCTATGCAGATAGGTACATGAGGCATCACCAGTCCAGCAAAGTTCTCTCTATATATACTCCCACAACACCTCTTCATTTCCCCCACTGGCTCTCAGCAATAGGCTGCCTTGGTCGCCATGGGGCGATAGCGTATTAGCCCCCCTTCTGTTGCCAGCCTTATAGCACTTAGCTTCTTAAGGCAGTGTATGACCTGCCACATAGTCAGTGAAAATGAGCTCCTGCTCATCCCAAGGAGCTCTCTCTATGAGAGGTGAAAATATTTAACCAAACTGGAGGTGGGGACTTCTGTCTAGACCATTATGGCCTGAGCAGCTTTCTCTCAGCATTCCCTCCTTGCGAATCTAAAGGTTTATAATTCTGACTTCTTTTACTATAATTACCATACTTTAGAGCAATGACATTCTTTTAGGATCTTCATAGCACTCCTGAAATTGCCTCCAGTGTGAATTGGACAAACTATGGAGGAATTTGATACATCCAGCAATTGATGTATCATCCTTTGGAAAGCCTAACCCAGCCTATAAATGCAGACCTTGTAGCCAGACTGGATAACCTCATACAACTAGCTGTTCATGTCCTTGTGGATACTCTTTAAGCATAAAACTCCTAGATAAAGCCTGCTGCTGAAACCTGATTTGCAAAAACTGCCTTCCTGGAAGAACTGATCAATTTACAGGTCATACACATGCAAGAATACAACACCACACTGATGCAGGAGAAATAGCACATTTGCTCTTTAGAATTGAAGATCATCACTTTGGTAAACCATTGCCACTGAAATAATTTCAGGGGGATTGACTTTAGGGAAGGAAAAAAGAAGGATAATCTAGCTAACTTTCTGTAAAAGAATTTGATTGTGGCTCTGAACATTTTACCTGCAAATTAATTGTCATTGAAATGCGCATAGAACACTTTGAGCAGTTCATTGATGGAAATCCTCCAATGCAGATTATTTTTCACCATGAAGGTAAATCTTTCATAATGTGTTGGCAAAAGATATGTTTATATCAAGACCTTTTCCAGAAACTTTTAAAAGTGAAATGGACATATACTTATGTCCATCAGCTCTTCATTAACAAACCAAGCAAAGCTTTGTATAGGATGAGAGAACCACAATAAACTATTTAGTAATCCGGATCCTGATCTCTCCTTCCTGCAGAACTAGTTACTGGACCAGATGTCCTGAAGAAAAGCACTGCATGGAGTTCCACTGACAGCAATATTGGGCAGATAGTTTCTTGCACAGGGAAGAGCCAAGAGGAGCACAGACCGAGTGAAAATTGCTGCTGTTCCAGCTCAACAACCTACGCTTATGCTTAGGAGCCCTACATCGTCTGCACAATCTCCTGACTACTGCTGTGACAGCCCTTGTTGTCAAAGGAAGCAGTCAGCTGCACAACTATTTACTGGGGTTATGGATGCTTCTTTCAGGTTGCTTTGTATCAGCAGGAGTCTCTTACACAGTCTCTTCCCTCTTTTTCTCCTCCAGCTGGAAAAAAGAGAGATGATCACCAAAGATAAATCAAATATTCTTCCTACTGGCTGTAAATCAGTTACAAACAAATTTATTGAGACAAAAAAAAAAAGTTTCTCTAAGTCAGGTAAATAGTCAGTTAAAATTAAATTAGTCAGTTGATTCTAGGAGGGGGTGGAAAGGGTCAGCTGGGTTTGTTGGGAGTAGAAAGTACAGTTGTAGAAGTTACCATAACAGTAGATTTCCTACTGATCACTGTTACAGTATTCTCGACATATATGTTGTCACCTGCTGATGTCTGGCTGGGGTACCAAAGCTTTACCTTCCCTACGCTGTACATCTAAAGCATTACCTCATTTTATATGCATTGAGGTATATAGCCAGACATACAAGTGTGAATCCTTAGACTACATCCAAATCAGAGGCATGAAGACCACTGAGAGAAGAGCCTGGTCAGCTAGGAGGGGTATAGTTCAACATGTTAGAAAACTCTCCCATTCCATGTCAGAGCAAAGGTTAAAGCAAATGGGGAGAGGAATATGAAGCTGAAGTGAGGGAGAGATGAGGGCATGGAGGCTGTAACAGTGATCAGTAAGACATCTACTGTTATGGTAAGTTCTTATAGAACTGTACTATGTCCTGCCTGAAATCACTGTTGCAGTATTCCTGACATATGGGTGATTCTCAAAGCTGAAGGAGAAAGGAAGGGTAATTGGCTACTGAGTAGAATAGTTGTCCAGCAGTCCAGACAGAACTGGCTGAGCAAGGGCTTCACTGGATATGGAGAAAGTGTCAACTATGTAGTGTTTGGTAAAGATGTGTACAGAGGATCAAGTGTCAGCCTGTAACGTAGACCTGTAGTTTTTTCCTTTGTGAAATTTCCCTGAGGAAGCCACTACACTAGTGGAATGCGCTTTGGGGCAGGAAGGCAAGGTCTTACCATAGTGCAAGTAGCAGAAAGAGATAGGCTTAGTCATTCAAGCTGCAATAGTTTGTTTGGAGAATGGCTGGCCCAGCTTAGGGCTCATAAATGATACAAACAGCTGGTTAGTCTTTCTGAAGGATTTTTTTTTTCAGATAAAATCTGAGTTGCCTGTGAATGCCCAGAGAATGTAAGACCCCCCCCCCTCCGTTTTGTGGGTTGGGAAAGAAAGTGGGAAGATGAGTAACCTGATTGAGGGACAGCTCATTTACTACTTTAGGTATTAAGGAAGTGTTAGCCCTGAGAGTCACTCTGTCCTTGTGAAACATAAGAAAAGGAGGAATGGCCATTATAGCTTGTAACTTAGAAACTCTTCTAGCAGAGGTGAGAACCAAAGGAAGGATAGTTTGTAAAGTACAGAATTGTAGAGAAGAGAAAGATGCTGGTTTAAAAGGAGGCAGTGTAAGCTTTTCTAGCATAAAATTATGATCCCAAGGGGGAGAGAGATGGGTTTCCATAGTGTATTAAAATGCAGAACTCCCTTGAGGAAAAACTTGTCCTCCACCCTCGCCATAAGTGGAGGACTAAGAGGGAGGCAGTTATTGAGAGCTGAAGGTGAACTTTTATTGAACAGTAGGCCAAACCTGATTGAAGCAGTTCACTGAGATATTCCAGTACAGCAGGAACTTCTAAACCTGATTGAAGTAGTTTGCAGAGATAATGTAGTACAGCAGGAACTTATGATAACAGTGGGTCCTGACTATATTTGTGGCACTAACAGGAAAATCTTTTCCATTTAGTTTCATAGATTCATAGATTAGTACTAGGCTAACTGTCCTCTTGGGCCATTTTAAGCCTAGCCAATTACCCCATGTGAGAATCAAACCCTGCACCTTGTGTTTCTAAGATAAGCACCTTAACCATTATGCCAGCATCCCACCCCATAAACATCCCTTGCAGGTCTTGAACCCAGGACCCTGTACACTTTAGTCACAGTAGTTAACCAGTAAGCCATCACAAAAAGCATTGACACACACACACACACACACACACACACACACACACACACACACACACACACACACACACACACACACACACACACACACACACACACACACACACACACACACACACACACACACACACACAAACCTATCTAACTAGTTTATTACACTACAGCGTTACGCAGTTATAGGACACACCATAGAGACAGTTGTGTAAGATTTTCTACTAGTGTGTCTCCTCGCCTCTTGTAGGACTTGAACACCCTTTTCAGAGAAGGCGTGTCTTTGAAGAATTAAAATCCTATAATCTATAGGGTCAAATTGAGAGATGTAAGATATAGACTGAGCTCCAATCCTTTTTACTGAGTTGTCAGGCCCGGTCGAAGAGGAATTCTCCAGTAATTTCTCTTTGTCAAGTGGAATAGCAGGGGCAAGTCAATGCTGCCTCAGCTAAAATGGTGACAGTAAAGGGAGTTTAGGTGCTTCCTTTTATGCCTTGAGAAGAATTTTGGTGAGAAGGGGCAGGAGAAGAAAAGCATAAAGGAATTTCCTGTCCACTGGAAGGAAAAAAATCTGTCCTTCAGGCTGTGGGACAAGGGTCCCTAGTGCAGAACTGGGGGAGCTGATGATTGGTAGATTACGCAAATAATTATATCTTAGGAGTGCCCCACTGAAGAGTGATTCTCTGGAAAACCTCTCTTTTCAATGTCCATTCATGAGGGTCCTCCAGGGAGTGACTTAAGGATTCTATTAGCACACTGTCCTGAGAAAAGATGTATGTGGCTGTGAGTGTGATGTTCATTTGGGTTGCAAAGTTCCATGCCTTCTGTGCTAACTTGGACAGTTAAGAGCTGGTGCCACCCTTTTTGTACCAATTACTGTGGTGTTGTCTGCATACACTAGGAGTGGCCCAGGTTTCCAAAGGTGGGAGAAAAACTGAAGAGCTTGCAGAAGAGCCCTCATTTCCTTCAGATTGATATGTTCCTTCTGGAAATGAGATTGCCATTTCCCTAGACTCTATTTAATCATGTCCATGCTCCCCATACCTCATCTGAGGCATCTGTGTGAACCTATTGAGAGGAAGAGGTGGTGTGATTGGCAGTCTTGGGTTAAGGATGACCTCTCCCTTCCACCAAAGTAGCTCCTTTTTGAGAAAAGGGAAGAGTGGAATCAGGGTGTCGAAGGGGGTGACAGTGCTGGGACCCCACAGATTTCATATACTGTTGGATTTTCTTTATGTGAAGTCTGGCCGGGGGAGCAAATGGATGGTGGTTGCCCTGAATCTCAAAGTCTTATGCACCTCCCTAGCTGAACAAAGGATTGAGGTGGAGAGATTTTTGGAAAAAAAAGTGTGTTGGAAGACATGCATTTTCTTTGTGTCCAGTCTGTAGACCAGGAAAACCAGATCCTGTGTAAGGACCGTGTGGGATTATTTGTACTTTATAGTGAAACACAGACCTGTCAGAAGTTGGAGGTGATATGTAAATATTGAAGAAATTTTTTTGGAGAGAGAGCCTGGATCAGTAGGTCATCCAAGCAGGGGAAAAGTTGGCTTCCCAAAGTGCAACAGAAAGCTACTACTGGAGCTATATACACTTTGTGAACACTCTTGGAGCTGTGGAAAGACAAAAGGGAGAGCAGTAAACTGAAAATGCAAAGAGCCAGAAAAAATCTGAGGAATCTTCTGCAAGAAGGACAAATGCGTATTTGTAAGTAGATGTTTTTCAGATATAGTGACACAAAGTAAGCTTATAGGAGGATGAAAGGCAGCAGAGTGTGAAGAGAGAGCATTTTGAAAGATTGCACCTTCAAGTAATTGTTTAGGACAGACAGGTCTAGGATGGGTCTATATTGCACTTCTTTCCTTTGGACTAGAAAAATACTGGAGTAAAACCCTTTTCCCATGAAGTTCACTGGGACTTACTTGGCAGTGCCCTGATTCAAAAGGTCTTGAATAATGGGGCCAGAAGGGATATTTGATTTGAAATCCTCAGGGATAGACTGACTTTGAAGCCATTCATATCTGTGAGGAACAGATCCAGTGGCAGCTGCCATAGAAGAAGCAGCCATAGCATTGTAATTGCATTTAATGCTATGTCTGGCTATTTGAGGAACCTGAGATAGTAGGCTTTGCATTTGATGATTTCACTCTCCTATGGGGGGGGGGGGGTCCAGTATAACTTTGTTCAAGGAGTGCAGAACAGAGATCCAAGTACTTTGTCATGAGTCTGTTAATTAATTGCCTGAAGGCAAAGGTAGCAGAGGTGTAAACCTTCTTTGTTCATTTACCATAGCCCTACTTTCTTTGTCTGTAGGTATTAGCCATTGTGAGAAGCTTAGAGGGCTGATCCAAAGAGAGAAAGATACTGCAGAGGAGGTCTGCCACTGGCTTCTTATATAAATATTTTAGGTCATCAGGCACCTTGTAAAACTTGTCTAGTCTATTAGTAGCTGGTGGTTGAAAATAGGGTGCAGAAGAGATGGACTGAAAGGCATCCTGAAAAGCCTCAAGGACAGGAAGGACTGGAGAAGGGGCAGGGATACCCATCTCCAGGAGGGTGTAATACCTCTTCTGAATATCAGAGATCTGCATGAATTGCCACTCGAATTGTTTCATCATGTTCTGTATGGTACTCCAAAAGGATGCTTCCTCAGTAGGGGAATCTGGTGAGAGGAAATCCTCTTCACTGGAAGATATTTGTCCTGGAGAATAAGAGGAATAGTTCACAGAGTGGTCACAGTTAATTTCCTGTTCTTCATCAGGGGTCTATAGTAGATGAACGAAAGTTCATCTTAGCGAACGCTCACATGAGCAAGTATCCAGATACTCGAAACTGCAATTGTGGGGGGATGCGCCCCTCCCCAAATATATATTCCAACTCCGAGATCACACTACAGTGAGGAAATGGCAAATATTCCCAGCCTCACTGTACCACGATCTCACAATTGCGGTTTCGAGTTCCGCAATATTCGCTTATGTGAGCGTTCGCTAAGATGAACTTTCGTTCATCTAATATAGACCCCTTCAAATGAGGAATCATACCGGACTCAGACAGAGTCTCAGTAGAAGGCAGTTAAATAGCATAATGTACCTGGATTCTTGAACCTCAGCAGGTAAGTTGGAGTCAGAAAGGTTGGACTGTGGATCCATTTTAAGGCCTCTTTAGTTATTTACTCAGCAGAAGAGGGGTGTCCAAGGATGCGGAGTTAGCCATCTTGAACTGAGCAAAGCATTTAAGATGATGGGTCTGGAGAAAAGTGTTGTGAGTGAAAGCCTCAACCTAAGGGTTTTGGGAATGAATAATTGACAGATTGAGCAGTATTCGTGATTGTTTTCCAGGTCTAGGCAAAAAAGATACTTGGTATGCAAGTATTTGTATGGAATCTGCCTAAGAAACTCACTCTTACCCCTCCTAGCTGACATCTGACAACTTGCAACAAAATAGTGTAAATAAAAAGGAAGGTTCTCCAATGGGGGTACCTATCTTGATAAATGATCAAAGCCATGGCACCAATGACCAGATGACAAACAGTCTGATGGATACACAATCTGTGCTTGGGTTGGTGGCAAGATAGTCTGAGGATCCATACTCGTATGTACATCTATGTACCCCAACACATATGAGCTGAGGTCATGGGTCAGAAGTATGACCTAGGGAAGGTAAAGCTTTGGTAACCTGGTGGGTGACAACCCATATATCAGAAAAGCTGCAACAGTGATTTCAACCAGGAAATCATTGGATACCTTTTGTTTTTCTGTTTAGTGCAACTAATATTTATTGTGTACAGCTAATAGTGACTCTGGTGGTGCACTGCAGAACCAAGCTTGGACACTATGGACATTTCTAGACTGCATAATTCATTCAAGGATACGAACACTGCAGGAACAGCCTACAAGTCTGTTGCAGTTTATGGAGGTTTTTGTTCTCTCTGTTTGTAATTTTTTTGTCTTCTTGATATTATGTACTACTGTTTAGCAACCTGATGAAGCACAACTTGTTTGTGTGAAAGCGCTCGTTTCTGTTTTATTTCTACAATAAATGCTACTTGGATTATATCGTGGTGGTTTCGAGCAGTTTTTTCAACACTACTGTTTAACATGTTATGTTTGTATTATCTTATCATGACAGACTTTTCTTCTCCATGGAAAGAAATCTTGTAAAAGTTTGGCTGACAAAAGCAGGCTGTGACACTGTATTTATTTAAGAATCAAACCAAACACAAGGGCATAAAGCTTTCAAACAAACCATGAACCAAGAAAGAAATGCCATGGAAACTCATCAAGCAACAGTCACACACCTAAGTGTCAGACTAAAATAATGGCACCAGTACTCAAAAACGTAATAAAAACAAAACCAAATTTATTAATAATTAGTGAGCACGTTTGTTCCATAAACTGGAAGTTCATCAGAGTAGGAACCCAAACTCCGTCACAAAAATAAATGGCTACTACTTAAAGGTACACCCGGCCATAACATAGAAACTAGTAATATGATCCAGTATAAAAACTCAAGTCATACTTCATAATAAAATGAATAACACATATCAAGCTCATTCAGCTCTATCTGAATTTGTGTAGTCCTCTGTAACCAACAGTTGAATAAAAAGCACAAATAAAAATTATGGATAAAAAATACAGAACTAATGTGTACATACAAATGCATTTAAATAAATTATTCTGCCACAGATGTGAATTAAAACTCTTATAACATAATATTAAACAATAATACTGATGTTGATATGTCTTCTAATATATGGTTGAATGCCAGCCATAAAAACCCAACTCTTCCAACATATTCCGTTATAACTTGGTTGACTGTAGTTGTAAAACTGAATGTATAGACACCATATTTAATCCAGCTGGGTTAATAGCATCAAGTTTAAATTGCCTCATTAATTCTTTAAAGCACTCAATAATTATTAATAAATTTGATTTTGCTTTTATTACGTTTTGGAGTACTGGTGCAATTATTTTTAGTTTGGCACTTAGGTGTGTGACTGTTGCCTGCTGAGTATCCACGGCTTTTATTTATTTAAGCATGTAAAATTGCTAGGAAACATGTGAGTTCTTAGATCTTTCTTGGGATAGAGAGGTTATTTATAGTCTGTATTCTACATCTAAACAGGGGTATTATTGGGTGTTAAATCTGATTTGGTGTGGGAATTATAAGAAAAAGAAGACAGACAAGTATGGGAGGTGGGTGTTGAGAGTATTTTCAGCACCTTATGGTCTTTGTTTTTTTAGCTAAGATTATGGGCCTGATAAAGATGATCTTTCTTTATTTACTGAATTCTTCATTAAAATTTAGGCCATGGGAGGGGACTCGTGTAAGATAATTGTTGCTGGTGGTTATAATGTCATGCTAGGGATAGAAACAAACCCAGAAGTGAACTACATATTAAAGCTCAAAGGATTTTAAATGAGACATGTATTCACTTAGGTTTGTATGACATTTGGAGGATTTTGAATCCTACTGATTTAGCTTTTACTTACAACTCATCCTTGGGATTATCAGGCAGTAAAACTGATGATTGTTTTAATCCCTCAAATTTAGTAAATTCTGTTATATCACTCAATATTCTTGCAGCCCTTAATACAGATCATAAGGCGGTCTTTTTAAGTGTCCATCCCCAGGACAACTTGCTGAAAGAGAAGTGAAGATTGAACTCTCATATCCTTAGGGATAAAAAAACAGTCAGATAAGATGGCTACTTGGCTTTCCCAATACCTTTCTCAAAATACATCTTCTAGTATGTCAATTCAGACATGGTGGGAGTAGGTTAAGCTAGAACTTAGGAACATCTGTACTTGGGTGTAATCTTCCAGGATGTGTTCTATTAGCAGTGAATTGCCACAGGTAGATAGTTTGTAAAAGGAATGTAAAGTATCTAAATTTAAAAATCAAACTTTACTAAAAGATTACAACTCTCAACATCAGCAATGTTGTATAGCTTTAAAAGAAAAAAGTCAAGTATATCTGGAATGGGTAGTAAGGAACAGACCACAGAAGTTATTAGCTTGTACAGTAACATCACTTAAGGTAAATTTAATAGCAGGACTAAAGCATTCCTATGTGGGAGCTTTAGCTACTTATTCTAGAGACATTTATTCGCATTCCAAAAAAAAATTAATGGAACTGTTTGGAAATTCCAATCACTGAAATATAGACAAACTTCAAAATTAGTCCTTTCTTAAGGGGATTGGTCTCTCCCATATATGCAAAGCCATGGAAGATGGTTCATATTTCTAAGGCATGAAATATTGTCAAGATCCTATGTCTGCTGTTTTTATAAATTTTGAGAAGGCCTTTGATTCTATTAAGTGGTCTATCTGAGGGAAGTAAAAGAAGATTGTGGCTTCCCAGATACCTTAATTGTTAAAGTTAAACCTTTATACCAGTCCCCTCTGGCATAGGTTCATAGGTTCATACTAGGCTAATGGCACAAGAGGCTTTAAAAGCCTAGCCAATAATACCCTGGATATGACAATATTATATCTTAATTACCCAGATATGTGATGGAGTAGTATCAGGGCAATGGGTCTTTGGGTGTCTGAGTCATTTTACAGACTGCCTTTGTGCATAAGGGGCATGGGCAGTACCCTGGGAGTGAATATATGGTTCCCCATCCATTTAGTTAAGTTATTTTTGAAGAAAGTGAGGGTTTAGCTTTGTTTAATAAAGATGTGAAATTTATTCCATTAAAGAGATAGCCTTTGGATTACAAATCTGTTTCTCCAGCAAGTTCTGTTAGAGTCACAAATAAGTTTCAGGTCCATGGAATGTGTAATCCTTGTATAATATTTCTTGTGAACATGTAACATTTTCATCAGGGCTGGATCAGAGAATGCCTTGTAGATCAGGCATAAGTCCTCTCTCAATAAACAGTGTACGACAGAGTAAAGGGATAGGGTCTTTAGTCGTTCTGCATAAGACGTGTTTCTTACACTTTACTTTTTTTATTGAGAAACCACTGCTCCAATTGGTGTAAGTGCCTGGTTTGGTACATGTAGAAGGGAGTACTGTACTCGATTGCAGGCCTGATGAGGGCTGCATACAATGGTAGTATGACTTCCTTTGATTTTGATACCATGCCTTTACTTTAAGTTGAAACACATGGAGGGATTTCCTCATTACCATAGCAACTGCTTTTCTTGTAAACATAAAGTTGGTGGTACCGATATGTTGTGTTTGGGCCCCTCCCCCATGTAGCCATTCCAGTGTCACATTTTTTGGCTATTTCTCCCCATTTACTGTAAATTGTATACATACACCTACCTCCCTCTTACACACACACACACACACACACACACACACACACACACACACACACACACACACACACACACACACAGACACACACCAACCAACCATACCTCTCGACCTCTTAGTACAAGAAATATGGACAAATCCTGTCATAATGGGGCAATAAAGACCCAAAACTAAGGACACATTTTAGATATTGCTCTTATAAACTTAGAACATTGCTAGAATAACAGGATTTATGTTAGAAAGCATTTTCTGAAGGATATGAGGTCTGAAACTCAAATGCATGTCATTATTTAGTAACTTTAATCCTTAGATCACCCCAGTGATTTGTCCAAAAAAAAAAAAAGACAATTTTTGAGGAACAGACCAAAAATATAAGACAAAAATCTAGCCATTCTGTGAAAATTTCTACAGTTGAGAGGTATGACGCACACATACACCACTTACCTCTCTCTTACACCCCCCCATACCTGTCAACCTCTTAGAGCAAGAAATCTGGACAAAGCCACAAATAATGGGGGGACAAAGGCCCAAACATAGGAACACCTTTTAAATATTGCTGTTACAAACTTAGAAAGTTGATAAAACAAAAGGTTTTGCATTAGTATGAATTTTCTGAAGGATAGGAAGTCTAAAGCTCAAATGTCTGCCATTATTTTCTGATTTCAGTCCTCAATGATTTGCCAGAATAACACAATTTTATGAGAAACATAGCAAAAATATGAGGCCCCCCACCTCCCTCTTACACACACACACACACACACACACACACACACACACACACACACACACACACACACACACACACACACACACCCACACCCCTATCTCTTACTTGTCCATTCGTAGTCCACAGTCTAAACATCTTCATCATCTTCTTTCGGCTGTTCCCGTTAGGGGTCGCCACAGCAGATCACCTGTTTCCATTTCTTCCTGTCCTCTGCATCTTGCTCTGTCACACCAGCCACCTGCATGTCCTCTCTTACCACATCCATAAACCTTATCTTAGGCCTTCCTCTTTTCCTGTTACCTGGTAGCTTCATCCTTAGCATCTTTTTCCCAGTATACTCAGCATCCCTCCTCAGCACATGTCCAAACCAACGTAATCGTGCCTCTCTGGCTTTGTCTCCAAACCTTCCAACCTGGGCTGACCCTCTAATATACTTATTCCTAATCCTGTCCACCCTCGTCACACCCAGTGCAAATCTTAACATCTTTAATTCTGCCACATCCATCTCAAACTCCTGCCTTTTTGTCAATGCCACTGTCTCCAACCCATATAACATAGCTGGTCTCACTACCCTCTTATAGACCTTCACTTTCACTCTTACAGGTACTCGTCTGTCACAAATCACTCCTGACACGCTTCTCCACCCACTCCATCCCACCTGCACTCTCTTCTTCACCTCTCTTCCACACTCACCGTTACTCTGAACTATTGACCCCAAATATTTAAACTCATTCACCTTCGCCACCTCAACTCCTTGGATCCTCACCATTCCTCTATCCTCCCTCTCATTCACACACATATATTCTGTCTTATTCCTGCTGACCTTCATTCCTCTTCTCTCTAGAGCATATCTCCATCTCTCCAGGGTCTCCTCCACCTGTTCCCTATTCTCACTACAGATCACAATGTCATCTGCAAACATCATAGTCCATGGGGACTCCTGTCTGATCTCGTCTGTCAACCTGTCCATCACCATTGCAAATAAGAAAGGGCTCAGAGCTGATCCTTGATGCAACCCCACCTCCACCTTAAATGTATTTGTCACTGCCACCGCAGACCTCACTGTTGTCACACTACCCTCGTACATATCCTGTACCACTCTTACATACTTCTCTGACACTCCTGACTTCCTCATACAATACCACAACTCCTCTCTAGGCACCCTGTCATATGCTTTCTCTAAGTCTACAAAAACACAATGCAACTCCTTCTGACATTCTCTGTACTTTTCCATCACACTCTCAGAGCAAACATCGCATCTGTAGTGCTCTTTCCCAGCATGAAACCATACTGTTGATCACTAATCATCACATCCCTTCTTAACCTTGCTTCCACTACTCTTTCCCACATCTTCATGCTGTGATTGATCAATTTAATCCCTCTGTAGTTACTACAGCTCTGCACATCACCCTTATTCTTAAAAATCGGTACCAAAACACTTTTTCTCCATTCCTCAGGCATCCTCTCACTTTCCAAGATTTCATTAAACAATCTGGTTAAAATCTCCACTGCCATCTCTCCTAAACACCTCCATGCTTCCACAGGTATGTCATCTGGACCAACAGCCTTTCCATTCTTCATACTCTTCATAGCTATCCTTACTTCCTCCTTGCTAATCCATTGTACTTCATGATTCACTATCCCTACATCATCCAACCTTCTCTCCCTCTCATTCTCTTCATTCATCAACCCCTCAAAGTACTCTTCTCATCTCCTCAACACACTCTCCTCGCTTGTGAGTATGTTTCCCTCATTATCCTTTATCACATTTACCTGCTGCACATCTTTCCTAGCTCGGTCCCTCTCTCTAGCCAATTGGTACAGGTCCTTTTCTCCCTCCTTAGTGTCCAACCTTTCATACAACTCTTCATATGCCTTATCCTTCGCCTTAGCCACCTCTCTCTTTGCCATGCACCTCATCTCCTTATACTCCTGTCTACTTTCTTTATCTCTCTGACAATCCCACTGCTTCTTTGCCAACCTCTTTCTTTGTATACTCTCCTGTACTTCCTCATTCCACCACCATGTCTCCTTGTCATCCTTCCTCTGTCCAGATGTGATACCAAGCACCTTTCTAGCCGTCTCCCTTACTAGCTCTGCTGTAGTTACCCAGCTGTTTGGTAACTCTTCACTGCCACCCAGTGCCTGTCTTAACTCATCCCTGAACTCCACCTCACAATTACCCTTTTTCAATTTCCACCATTTGATCCTTGGTGCTGCCTTCACACTCCTCCTCTTAATCACCAACATCATCCTACAAACCACCAGCCTATGCTGCCTAACTACACTTTCTCCAGTCACCACTTTACAGTCTCCAATCTCCTTCAGACTGGCCCTCCTACATAAGATATAATCCACCTGTGTGCATCTTCCTCCACTCTTGTATGTCACCCTGTGCTCTTCCCTCTTGTTAAAATACGTATTCACCACAGCCATGTCCATCCTTTTCGCAAAATCCACTACCAACTGACCTTCTACATTCCTTTTCTGGAATCCAAATTCCACACACGCAGGAGATGAAGACATAAACGATTGGTCGCACAGACACAGCAGTTGTTTGCAACCTGTTGTATTCTGTGTCTGTGCGACTGGAATCAAGGTGTTCTTAAGGTCAAATTAAAAGAAAAGTAATCTCCAAGCCAGCGGCCCCCCCTTCCAGCCAGCGGTTTTATATAATTATATATATTATATATATTATATATATATATATATATATATATATATATATATATATATATATATATATGTATATATACAGATAATATGAAGTTGATGCCACAACCAATTGTCTCAGGTGAGGTGCTGGTATGTTGTACTGGTGTGTACCGTCAGAAAAAAAGCCCTGACCGTAGTTACCTGGTGATCAAAGTTAGGTTACTGTTTATTTGTGTTCCTAGGTCCCTCACCACTGGGTCTGCATTTAAGAGTGTGCTATCAATATTATAATTTGCAGGGATATCTGAATTACTGAAGGGGATGATTATGCATTTTTAGCATTAGCTCTCAGACAGTGGCTTTGGCACCAGTTGGTTGCTATTTTTAGGCCTGTATGTAGGATGTCAACTTTGTTTGGGGATAGAGTGATTGCTCCTAGCTTATAATAGTTAATGAAGTTGGTGAGCCAGAGACCCCCAGCATTGGCCTTCACTTCAGAGAAGTATATGCCAAATAAGAGGGTCCCCAGCAATGAGACTTGTGGGACACTGCTAGTAACAGGTTTCTTATAGGAAGTGGATTCATCTATCTAGGCAGTGTGTGTCCTGCCAGTGAGCCAGTTAGCTATCCATCTGATGATGTAGGGGATCATGTTGAACTCAGTAAGTTTATCTGTGATCCATGAATGGGGGAAGTTTTGGCCAGGTCTAGATAAACAACATATGCCATTTTACCCCCATCCATGGCCCTGGTGACTTTCTTGAAGAAGTCCATCAGATTAAGCAGGCAAGACCTCCCTTTGACAAAACCAGATAGGGTCTGTTCCAGTGTTTGGAGAGTTCCTATATCATTATTAATCATGTCCCTGATAATTCTCTCCACAAACCTGCAGATAAGAGGTTAAGCTTATGGGTGTGTAGTTCCCTGGGTCAGTAGTTGGGCCCCCCTTGTGCAGAGGGACAAGTGTTGCAGTCCACCATTCCTCCAGGACAAAAGCCATCTGGAGGCTGTGGTTAACAAGGGTTTCTAGTGGCCCTGACAAATTCTGTTTAAGCTATTTAAGAAGCATCCTGGAATGGTGTCAGGATCCATGGAGGCTGTGATTTTGGCTTTAGTGAACACAGTAAGGACCTGTTCCCTCATAATTACCAGTAGCGGGATGGTTGGGAGTATTTATTTGGGTGTGATAGGAGGTGAAGGGGGGAGAAGTTTGAATTGAACTTTTTGGACAGCAGGTTTGCTGTAATTTCTGGCTGGATGTATGTGTTGATGCTCATGATTAACTTGGCACATCGCTGAGTGTTTCCCCTGAGGTTACTTACATAATTAAAATGAGCGTTATAGGTTCATAGATTGGTACTAAGCTAACTGCCCTTGCAAGCCATTTTAAGCATCCTTTGTGAGACTCAAACCCTGCACCTTCCACCCTACTTGGAGGCTATCTTTGCCTCATAGTTTGCTGTGGCAGATTTGACCATCTGTATAATTTGTTTGTTTAGACTGGTGAGTGTCTTTTTGCACTGTTTTGTCTGTTCCTTCATGGCTTTGGAGAGGAATTTTTCCCTTTTGTTGAATATCCTGCTTATGCTAGGGGTCCAACAGGGTGGTTTATTTTTACCAGTAATCATAAATTTGACTCAGACACTGCCCCCTCTAGGCAGCTATGAATGTGGTTGTACAGTGCTTTTGTGTACTGCTCAGAGTAGGCCTCAGTTTCATCCAGGTTTAATAAGTTGTCACCTAGTGTGAGGTGATTGGCCTCAGCAAAGCTCTTGGTTTGGAGTATGCTGGGAGGTTAGTTTAAATACTAAAGGAGATAATTTTGTGGTTAGATCTTACCAGGGAGGAGTTAATGCATGGGGAGGAGCAGTATCCTCCCATGTTTGTGAGTACTAGCTCTAGGATATTTTATTTATTTATTTATTTTACATTTGTTGACCAGGCTAATCTAACTGGATATATGTCCATTTTCAGTAGAGGCCCGGGGAGATAAGCTCCGAAGAAACCAACAAAATCACATATACAAAAATTAATGTATACAATGAACATTGCAGGTGCAGTACAGAGAATAATCAAAGAGGTCATTTGTTCATAACACAGTGCAAAATATACAGATATAATTAGTACAATACAAAATGTAGTTACAATACGTCATAAAGAAAAAGATGGCAGCTATATTATACAGTATATTAGTATACAAGTAGTCATAAAGAAAAAGTAGGAGCTGAAATTATACAATATATTAGTAAAAGTAGTCTCCTTAATGAGGTTCTGAAGATGTAACTAATAGTATAGAAGGACAAGGCAAGTTGTTATTAAGAAAAAGAACTTGATTACTGAGAAGAGGAGGGTAGGTTGAACCACGTAAGAAGAGCTAGTTGATCAGTCAGGTTTAGTACAGGGGCACAACCAGTGTGTTCTGAGGAAAAGTTTCAGTTTGGTTTTAAAGAGTGATATAGAGGGAAGAGAGGAAAGTTCATTAGGAAGAAGGTTCCAGGATTTTCCAACAGTATTAGAGAAAAGAGAGTCCCCAGCAATGTTGTTTGATTTACAAATATTTACAAGAAGTTTATGTGTTGATTGTAAGGTCTTTAGATTGTTGTAGGGGGGTAATGAGAGTAGATAGTATAGGGGTATTGGTAGGTTGGTAAAGGGTTTTATGGGCAATGGTCAGTTGGTGGAATTTAAGCTGATTTTGTAATGATATGTGTACCTCTAGATGTGGAGCTAACTAGTTACTCTAGAGTGTTTGTGTTGATGAGGTCCAAAAACCACTGATCAAGTGAATTATGGGTCATATGAGTCTCCCAGTTTATGAAGGAGTAGTTGAAGTCACCAGTAGGTTTGATAGGAGGTATGGTTTTCCTGACTCATGTTAGGGGATCTGTAAGTAGCAAGAATATGATAGGGGTCACACCTGTAGCTACTTGGGCATGGAGCAACTGACGTTAGTCTTGTTGTCGGACCAGTCTAGCAGTGTACTTTTTCTTTATGAACACTGAGACACCTCCTCCCTTTGTTTTAACTGGAGCTGAGGGGATCAAAGTGCATGAAAGGCATTGCAGCCTTTGATAGCCGGGTTGCTTTCCATGGTTCTGAACCATGTTTCTGTGACTGCACAAATGTCTGCATTCTCCAGGGTGAGGAGAACTTCAAGGGAGTGCAGTGTTTGATTTAAACTCCTAACTTTGAGCAAGAATACCTTTAGATGGTCATAAGTGATTTTTTATTATGTTGGAGGGTTTAACAGCTTGCTATTGCCTAAAAAAGGCGTTATGGGGATAGATAAAGTTTTTGCCAATGTCTGGAAGTCAAGTGGTGAAAAGAGCAAACTCTTTCTGGCAAAGCATCATGGTTTGTCAATTATGTCTTCCCCAGGCTGACATATATTGGATCCCCTTGTTGTGACAACAGAAACTAAACTAATCGTTGAAGTCAATCATTTTTGTTGGTACTGTGGAATCATCATTGGTGAAGGTAGGATGCTACTCAAGGCTAGATTCATACCTGCCTGGGACACATATTCAGAGAGCTCCTTCATGTCTCTGTTCATATGGTCCAGTGAGGTACATTGCAGGCCATTTGCACCCACATAGACTATGACCATGTCACACAGGTACTTGTGGTGTAAATACATAAGTTTATGCATGATTTGACAGATCCTGGATCCAGACATACAGCTCACTGGGATCTTCTTCTTGTTTAGCCTGGTAAGGGGGTTTATCAGTATGTCTTACAATGGAATCCCCAATAACTAGAATGCTTGGCTGTGTGGTCTGTTGCCTTATGGGCTTGGAAGTGGGAATACTATGATTTTCAGAGGTATCTGTTGTGCAAGGTGCTGCCTTTTTTGAGTGTGTGTGGGGCCACTGAGAGATGCTTTTAGGAGGTCTTAAAGGTTTGAGTAGATTACAAGTGACTGCATGACGGTTTAAATCCAAGACCCTGAATCACAAGCCTAATGAAATAGGTAGTGAAATAGGTAGTTTGTTCGATACATAGACAGATGTAAGTCATTAACCACCGACATAAAAACAGATACATTTATTGTCAAAAATTTCATAAAACTAAGTGCTTTCATCCCTATGCTAATGGGACTTCATCAGAGTTAATCGTTCCACAAAGATTGTAAGTATTTATACTCTCTTATAACTCAACCCCCAACAAATTAACCAATGCTATTTAAAAAGTGATTAAGCACTTAAATATGCTACTGTTGTATATTTGTATATGGTCTACTCCACTAATAAAATAATATGATTGTCCACTGCTGAAACCCAAATATTAATTACAAAATCAAATGCCCTTTTTACAAATATTAAAATTATTAAAAAGTATTAAGCTTGAACATTTTTTAATACATGAGTGTTTTCACCTTAAAAAATACCTGGCCAATGAAATATAAATATAATCGTTCAACCCACAGGGTTCCATGGCATTAGTTCTTAATTTCCACTCACTTTCCTTACATTCAAGTCTAATCTAATTGCATGCCCCCCATGATCAAAACCGACCACTTCTATAATAAAAAAAGGCAAAAGTATGTCACTCATGAATTTGGATGTTTCCACAAAGCATTCCTCTGATTCTGTATTTTAATGTCCTTAAGGTGTTCTTATATCCTTTCTTTTAGGGACCTCTCTGTTTTTCCTATATAAAATGAGGTGCATTCCCTACAAAAGCTACCATTCGTATTTAAACATTGCACCTCTTGGGACATGCAACTTTCTCAAATCTATAAAGCTTTACAATTTTACCTTCTATAGTAGTGGGATACTGGAGGCAACTCCTGTACTTTTCCATTCCCTTTTGGCTAGATGTTCATTTCGGGGGGGTCTATATTAGAAGAACAAAAACCCTAAACCGTGAACGCTCACATGAGTGAAAATGCTGGGAATCGAAAGTGGGATTGCGGGGTCGTGTTACAGTGAGGAGTGGTATATTTGCCCTTTCCTTACTGTAGTGTGACCTCGGAGTTAGAATATATAGTTAGCGGGGGGTGTGGGGGGTGCAGCCACCCACAATAGCAAATTTGATCACTGGCATTTTTGCTCATGTGAACACTCGTGGTTTAGGGTTTCCATTTTCTAATATAGACCCCTTTTCTAATCTCTCTCTCTCTGTTGAATGTTGTAGGTGCTTTTTCTGTTTTTGATCATATCCACCCTCCAATATCAAAAGTTGCCCAGTTATTCACCATAATCATCCTGATGGCTTCTATATCACTATTATAGGTAACAACAAACCCTCTCATAAATCTGTTGCTATTCCTATTAATCCTACTCCTGGCCACCATACACCTAGAAGGGGTTTGTACATCCCCTTAATCCTTTTTTCATAAACATCTTTAAATATCCCTCAACTTTTCACCTTCTTGGTGAAATGTGCCTAATGGAGAGACCATTCATGCCTAATGGAGAGACTATTCACGTCACTCTCACCAGATGTCCCTTAAGCAGGGCTCTTTTTTGGGGTACTGAATGGCAACTGTCAAAATGAAGAAGTGTGTTGGAATTAGTAGGTATCCTATATAAATCAGATGTAAAACACTTACTAGTGTAATCAGTTGTGATTTCTATGTCCAAATAAGAAACCTTCTATGAGAATATAAATACTTATAATCTTGGTGGAACTATTAACTCTAACAAAGTCTTGTAATTATTGGGATGAAAGCACTTAGTTTTGTGTAATTTTTGATAATAAATTCATCTGTTTTTATGTTGGTTGTGGCTTACATCTGTCTTTGAGTATTATGCAAACTACCTGTTTTGTTGGCTTTGTGATTCAGGCTCTTGGTTTCAAACTGTTGTGCCGTAGATTATTTTTTGTTTTATTAGGTTACAAGTGAGTAGCTCTGCATATAAGGGTCTGTGTGTTTGCTCCTTAGTGTTGGTAGTGAGTGTTTGGGGTATGACATTGACAGCCAGGTTTGTATTTTTCATATGTGTGTGTGAGAGCTTTGCCTGAAATGACATTGTGTATCTATGTCTCTCACACATTGTCTGTAATAAAAGTAAATGATTGTCAGTGAATATGAGGCAGTTACTACACTGCTTAAGGATGCCCATATCCACCAGGCTAGAAACAGAGATGACAGGGGAGCTCTTCTCCATTATACCAGATCCTTAGTACATGGGAAGGAGTAGGGGAGAGTCTCTTAAAGGTCTAAGTGAAAATGTTTAGTGGTATAGTGTTAAACAACCTGCAGCAGTGATGCTGTCTGCACAAAGTAACAGCTGTTTGAGCAGCTGTAAACTGAAGGAGACTACGAAGAGCATTTCCTGTGGAGAATTTTACACTGGAAAGGTTTGCTTATATACAAGGCATGTGTAACCAGGTTTATACCAGCAGGATGAAAGACTTTTACACATTTAAGTCCAATCAGATAAATACACAATAAGTCTTCCACTAGCCGTTTCCAAGTCGAATGGGCTGAATCAGTCCTCTACTCCCACCAGAGTGCAGAAAACACGTCTTAATGTAAGATGAACTGGTTTTAAGCTAAAGTGCAGTAACAAATACTTTAAAACAAAAGGCATAACTCCTGCAATATCATAAATCCTTGGAAATAAGTTCACAAACCCTAGGAAATGTTCATAAATACCAAAAAAGTACACAAATGTCGAATTTCTACAAACACAGATAAACTTTGCAAAACTTAAAAATATTTTGGTAAACTCAGGAGAAGTTTGTCAAAGTCACAACTTATCAGTATCAGAGGAGGTTAAGAAGTATCAGAATACTGTTAAAATGATCAAGAGCAGTGCAGTAACAAACAGATGGTATTTCTTTAACAAGTGCATGTTAAAAACAATAATAAATTCAACCGAATCAGTAAATGTAGCACAGAAGTGTTAAGTGGCACTGAGACAGAGCATGTGCAAAAAAAAAAAAAAAACTTATATCAGCTTTGTAGGTCTACAAATGTTTTTAGAAAGAATCAAAGGTTTTGTTGTCACAGGTGTCCAAGCCAGGTACACGGAAGCTCTGAAGAAATGAGCCAAATGGCTCAGAAACCACAATCTTCTTTTTTTTAAGAATTAAACCCATGCCATCATTGTTAACACAGACCTGTGTATTGATTTTGTACACCACAGAATTAGGACTCCTTGTTACCAAATGATATCCTATCATATAGGTTTTCTGTATGTCATGGTACACGGCAAGGCTGTCCACTTTCTAAAACACTATTCCTTCTAGCTGTAGAACCCCGTAATAGATTGCTGATTATTCTGTATTGCTATTATTATGATCTTACATAATGTTGCTACTAAGGGTAGACTACTTGCTGATGATTAGGTGATCCTTTTTGTAGCTCCCCTGAAAAGGATATTTAGTTTAGCAATTATACCTTGCACAACTTTGTGATCAACTCTGGCTTAAGAATTAATTTCTCCACCTCTGAGGTCTTCCTAGATAATTTGGAAGCTAGGAAATTTAACATTTTGGTAATGACTGGGTGTAATTTTATACCACAGTATTAAACATTAACCTCAAAGGGATTTGGGATAAGGCCTTTCAAGGAAAATATTACATTTGTCTTTATTAAGGCAAATTTTGGTGATAAAATGTTTATCTCCTTTTCTTTTTAGTTTTTAGGTACATGCTACTCCACCAACTCATCCATGCCTTAAGAAACTTAGTAAATTAGTGGATAGTTATATATGGGATGGTAAGAGGGAAAAAATTGCCCAGCAGATGGACCTGTGTCTATTCAGTATTCCAGACTGGGGAATTCCAGAATGGGGAACCAACTTTAGGCCACTACAACACTCCAACTAGTGCAACTTTTTCTTTAGAGGATAAGAATTTACCTAGGTGGGCAAGACTGGAAAGGCATATTTTAAATTATATTTCTGCATGAGGACTGAGCTGGTGTCTGGCAAGATTTCCCATGAGGCTAAAATCATGGCACTCATCATGTCAAATCCACCTTGTCCTTAAGGTGCTCTCAACAATTTAAGGTTGGGCAGAAATATGGGGATCAGCTATCCCATCATGGAGTGACCCTAGTTATATTCATGATAACATTTCTTATGTGAACTCTGAATGGAATAGACTAGGCAAAATATGGCCAGGGGATTTAATTACTAAGATACAGGAACTATTTATGTAGTTTTGATAACACTGTGGTTTCAGGGAAACTGTCTACCCTTCCTTTGGAAGTAGTTGCAGCTTCATTATATGATTAATGTATTTGTTGCTCCCCATTTGTTCCTCATATATCTTCTAATCCAAACTTTCTTCAAATTTCCAGTCTTAATAACCCATCTCCCAGAAGGTAATAGTTGGACAACAAGAAAGAAGTAACTCATGAAGATGGGGGGCTGTGGCACCTACACCCCCACAACCCACCTGACTATATATACCAACTCCGAGATCATGCTACAGTGGGGAAAAGAGCAAATTTTAAAAGGTTTTGTTTAGTTTACCTTATACAGTGCAGTACTTCCTTGTTGTGGCCAGCTATTACCTTTTGATGATTTTTTTATGCTGATTTCACTCTTTGATGAAAGCGACATTTGTGGATTACTGTTCATGGAATAGCTGATGAAGTTTTTCTTCAATGTGTGAACATAGACCCATACTGATCATGTTCCTTGGGGCACATGATTAAGCTAATTCATTGCCAAGACATATTTATTTCTGTGGTTAGCAAATCTACTCTGTTGTTATCAAGCAATCTGGCAACTTGTGTAGTTTGCTTCTGTTAACCATTTGTGTAACCTGCTTTACAACCTGATTGTTGGCTGATCCCACAACAGTTCTTTAAAAATTAGTCACAGTCAACTGAGAGTATTTCTACATCGAACACACAGGTTTAGCTTCATCTCACTCTTCACCCATATAGAATCAAGTATTTTCTTCAATGTTCTTAGAAAACAATTCAAGTGACTGTTGTCTAGTTTTATTCCTGTTGCAAACTATAGCAGCTTCTCAAGCATAAAGTCAATAACTATTGTGACAGCAAGGGAAAAATGAACATAATAAAAGTATATTGTCTGCTTCTCTTATTCCCCCATTCCAAACTACTTAGCTTGTACCCATTTGGTTACAAATTATTATTTGTTTTACAAGGAAGAAGTAGTTAGTGTAACCAACTTTGCTCTCCCTTGCTACCCTTGGGCTGAGTATGCTCATCTACCCTACCCAAAATTCTCACCCACCCCAAACTCTGCATTTATAACCCAGATTACTCCATCCACCGTTCTCTTACTCTATTTATTGCTTATTTCATGGCTCCACCTTCCATTTCCAGGTCAAATGAACTATCTGCCATCCACTTAAATCTACATAATTAACAGTCCCAATCCACTATCAGACTAACATGCACATCTTTATAAGCATACTCTTCTCCATCCCATCCTACCCACTCATAGTCTTATGCTTCTGTATTACTCCAGCCAGTAACATTAAATACTCTTTCTATTCTACCATCTTTTCACATATTGCCTACTGGATAAGGAGGTTAGCACTTCCTCAGCCTAGTTGCACACTGCAGAGGGGATGAAAGGATCATGAGTCAAAATCTTAAAATAAATATGTAGGTGTAGTGTCCTAACAACTTCTTTGTAATTTTTTACTAGAAGTCATGCTCATATTTTATGAAAAAAAGATATGAAATCTCTTTTTGCAAATGTTGAATAAATTTGGATCTGACTTTGGTTTAAATAATGAAAGTTAACATATTAATTCTACTAGCCAGAGACATGGTGTCCTATTTTGGCATGTAGTTAGATCACCTTGATGTCACAGATTTATCCAGTTAAAAAACTGCCTTGCAACACTTTTCAGAATAAATCTGCTGGAATTTTCTTTTAGCAAGTATAATGCCTTCATAATTAATACCTAGTCTACAACAATATAGATTAATTTTGTTTACTGAAGGCCTTTGCGAATAAAATTTAATTAATTCTGAGAAATCATATGTAAATCTTTTGTCAAAATATTAACATTAGTTATTAAGTTTAATTTTGTGCCAGTAGAAACCATCATCCATGCATTTTCTCCCATAAATCATGAAAATACATTTACATTAAAACGGTCAACAATATCTGGAGAGTAAAATGAAACTATACTAGTGCCAGGATATTTTTCATCATGAGAAATTGTACTTGCAGTAGTTTTTCTTACATTAAATTCTTTGCATAATATGCCTCTCACTGTGTTTCTTATTAAGATATAAACAGAGAACATTTTGTATTTAAACATGTTTTATGTGCTGAGACTACTGTAATAGAAAGAAAAGTAGGCAAGGAGTCTGTAAGACAAAGAAAACACAAGTTTAAAGGAACCTGATATCATTAATGAATACAGAAATCCCCTTTAATCCAGTAGAATGTAACTAGTTAAAACTTTACTCTTTCTTCATCCTCTAACCTTTACTTATGGGGCACTCTGAATGCAATTATTTGCATCTCTATCCTGGCAAAATGCAAATGCTTTTCAGTTTTCTGTCAGATGTTTAATGCTTGGTTGAAAGTGTAATGTCTGAGGTTCAATTTTGATTTTTACACACACACACACACACACACACACACACACACACACACACACACACACACACACACACACACACATATATTGTGTCTGGGGAAATGACCATGCCCATTATGTGTTTATGAATATTTGTATTTGTTTTCAGCTTGTGACCAAATGATTTTGAACTGTATTCAGAGATGGAGCTTAGTTTTGTTATCCTTGAGCTTATGACATCTGCCTTATCTCATTTTATCTATTCTGTGGCTGATTCTGCTTTACATGTATGTAATATTTCTGCTAAGGTTTTGGTTTTATTACATTGAAAGATGAGAAAACAGCTTGTGCCGTCTGATTGAAAAATGCTTGATTTTTAAAATGTGACCACTTGCCATATGACTTGGCATTGCATTTAGATATTGATGAAATCAAGGCCACCATGTTCCTACAAATTTTGCTCGATGTACATGGCAGCAGTGTTTACCATGCAAAGTACAGTGTGTTATTTTGCTAACTATATAAAAAGAATTCTAAATACTGCAAGTCTACTATAGATCATGAGATGTCACACTTGCAGACGTTGACATCCATATTTTCAAGAGTCCCAAAGATTTAAACTTTCAGAAAAAACAATATATATATATATATATGTTTATATATATATATATATATATATATAAACTCCTGACAGTAGATATGGCACATCTTTTCTGAGTTCTTGCTTATGTCAGATTGTCATTCACAACTGTTGCCCTCAGATAAGAAGCCTTTTATCTAATAAATATCTTATGCCAGTTTCTGACTTGATGTGTTTGGTGTTTTAAGGATAACACATGACTCTTAGGAGATGAACAGATCTGACAGACATTTGTATTCCTCTGAATCAAGAATTATGTGCTATTCTCAGAATTTCGTACAATGCGTATGTCTTCATAGGATCTTTTGAAACCTAAGCATACATTCCCATGAGAGTTTTATCCATTTTATTGTAAGCACGAATAATTCAGGGATGAGCAGAACATTTACATGTTGACCCTATCCATGAGGTACAGGGGTGCTAAACCAGGAGTTATCCATCCATTTATCCAGATTATGTTTGACTAATGTAAGAGAAGTGCTTAGCTTTATGTGGAGAAGAAGGTGATTCCAAAGAAGTGGAATTCTCCGTGACACATATCTATCCCCCAGCATGTTCTGTTTATATTGCAAAAGAAATTTCGATTTCTTGAGCAGATGTTTATGCAACATTTGTGCAGTAGGTCTGACAAGACAGGGTCTATTGAGGTTGTATGGCACTGAGAAGAGGGATGAAGGTTTGAGTTGGTCTGCAAAGTTTTTATGATTTAGGTCCTTGATTTCCTTAGTATGAATTTATTGTGGCCATTCAGGTTCTATCAGCTGTTTGGATGGGTACATACCTAAGGGGGCATTATACTCAATTACTGGGTTGAGAGTTTGTAGGCTACTTATTTCCTTATTTATTAATTGCACAATGACTCCTTCCATAGCGTTACAGATGAGGCTGGTCAGACCTATTGGTCTATAATTTACTGGGTGCATTGACTATACACCTTTATGCAGGAGAATGACAGCTGCTGTTCTCCATTTGTCTCACACAAAGCCTGTTTGGAGTCTGACTTTGCATAGCCTCTGTAGGGGCTCTGACAGATCTTGTTTCAGGCTGGCCAGTAAGCAGCATGGTATGTTATTTGTTCCCATAGAAGTAATGTCCTTGGCCTTGGATAGTGTCTTGAAGACTTGTTCATGGAAGATTTGAGGGAGACTAGTAGATGCAGGTAGGAGATTTGAGAAAGTCAGTAGAGAAAAGGTGCTGAAGTTGGAGCTAAACTTATCCAGTAGAAGACTGGCTATGTCCTCCAAGTCCAAGTATGCGATAGAATTTACTCTTAGCTCTGTGCAGTATTGGGCATTCTTTTGTGGGAATGCAACATAGATAAAGAAGGCTTTGTGGATGTCCTTTGCCTTGGTGACTATGTTTTGTTTATTTGTCTTTCCTTATAGATTCTTGTTCAATCTGTCCTATTTTGTATCACTGCATCATATAAGTGACAATTAATTAAATAATTGAGGTTGTGCATTACATGAGTATAACAATAATAATTCAATAAGAATGTCAGATAATATGTTGCAGATACTTAAAGTTTGCTTGAATCAGACAGCCAGAAATGTTAAATTATCTATTAAAAATATTGTCTCTCTCTCTACTGTCAGGCGTACTGACTCATATATAGTATTGGATTTGGTTAGACTAGAAAGGGTCTATATCATTTAATCAAAACTCACATAGTCAAACTCCCGTTCATTGAACACCTTTTAATCAAAGTCTCAAATCAGTGAACAGACTTTTAATTGAAGTTTTTCCCAGGGCAAACAAATAGTTGGCCACCATATGGAATTTGCCCTTTTCCCCACTGTAATGCGATCTCAGAGTTGGTTTATTTATTTACGGGAAGTGTGGGGGTTGTGGGTGGTGGAGCCTCCCATCTGGATAGGTTTAAAGTTTTCTGATTTTTTTTCCACTGTTGCTAGGGTGATCTACCATTGGTTCACCCTGGGAAGCAGTTCGATTAAAGGTTTGTTCGCTGATTTGAGACTTCAATTAAAAGGTGTTCCATGAAAAGGGGTTTGACAATGTGAGTTTTGATTAAATGATATAGACCCGACTAGAACAATGAGAACTACATTTAACCAATACACAAATGACCAATCTCTGTTATACTCACTCACATGTTTAAATAAAAAAAAATCATGTGGTGAACGGTAAGAGGGTATCTGGATGGACAAGTCCTCTTCAGAAAATAGGATTTGTCAAACATTTGTGTATTGAGAGAATATAGCTGTTACAAATGAAGTATTTCCCAAGATAGGCTGACCTAGATGTCGACCCACAAATGCATAACAAGAATTCAAATTTCTCAGAAGACAACACTGTAGAATGTCATGCCACCAGTTTCAGAAGATATTATTATATAAGATATGTTTTCAAAAATATCTAGTGAAATACAGACTTTGAAAGACATAGTAGGACTGTTCTGAAAAATATCAGTTTAGTTAATTTTTTTCTACTTGATAATAATGAAGGCATGCTTTTTGCTACTACTAATATGGCTGGATTTGGCTGGAGAGCAGAATTCTGTTGGAGGTGTAACTTTCACAAACTGTTACTTAACAGATATTTATAGTGGTCCTAGAAAGTCACATCCATTTCTTATGATTGTAGAGCTTCCTTTGCCTATTATCTTTTAGTTATGTGTCATTTCTGCAATGATGTAGAAATGATAACCAAATAAAAACTGCACAATACAGGTAAACTCCTCAGAGCCCAACAAAGCAGTCACCAATTACAGAACATAATATGTTTAATTAGGTGAAAAAACAGTAACATAAAATAATTACAGTTTAATACGTACCTCCAAATATCAAACGGACATTTTAGAACTGCAGAATAAATATATGCAACTGTCATGATTTGAGGTATTGACAGCTATGTCAGGAGAAGTACGGCATTGGATGTGTAACATGCCAGCATAGCTAGCTGGAGTTTTATAAAATATTATATGTCGTTTGTATATCCAACTGATCTGTACAGGTGCTTGTGTTGAAAATGTATTTATAAAGTTGTTAGTGTTCAAAAATGTACCAACAGTGGGTCCTGCCTGACAGAAAAAGAAATGTACCTGTATGTCAGACTGTATGTTAACTATTGAAATGAATACATTGCAACAGAAGATACTAGAAGAGATGAGGTTACTCTCAGTCCAGCTAACTTTGAAAAATAGTTTAAAATTAAATTACTTGGTATAAGCCATAAAGATTGTATCTCACAGGTCTCAATGCAGCCATACTCAAAAAGTCTGTACTAGGAAGCCTTCTGTATTGTCCTTGGGGATGAACTAATTGCTACTCTGGAAAGGTAGAAGTGTTGAAATGGTTTTATGGCTTCCTGCTATAACATGGCTTAGCAAAGCTCTATCTGTGTGTATGGTAACACATATATAGAAGATTCTGGTTCAGGTTCTAGTAAAGGGAAGTAGTATGGGGACCAGAAGTGAGATGGTCAGATGTATGTGATATCATTCTGTAATCCAGGACTGAAATGATGTTTTAATATTAGATAAGACTGAAGTCTCAGGGTAGTCTGTTTTTTGGAAAGTGACCCAGAAGGCTCTCTCACCCACTTCATCTTGCCTTACTTTAGTAAGTAACCAGGGAATAGTAATTATTTAGAACAGTCAGGAAAATATAGTGAGATTAGTTAAGTACTTTTTTCTGTATCTGTGTGAATCTGTTCATCTGTGTTATTTTTAATATCGCCTGTGACTGAAACTCTGATGTTTATTGTAAATAGATTTTTAGTATTTTCATGTTATTTTATTATTTATTATTCAATCTATTTAAACTTTTCATTGCAGCTGGTCCTTTAGAGAATATTTTAACCCTTGAGAGTACTTATATTTATTTGGTGACACCGTGGCCACTCCTGAAAGGCTTGCTGTTTGGTCAACATTACCATTTGTATTAGTATTAATTTCACTCAGTATAATTGAGTACCCTTGTAAGTGCCTTAGAGTAGTTGGCTTAGGAGAGTCTGGTGGCAGTAAATACCTTATATTCTGGGTAGAGGGGCATAGCTAGTAAATCTGTGCCAGCCTTTCCCAAGTGTGTGTGTGTGTGTGTGTGTGTGTGTGTGTGTGTGTGTGTGTGTGTGTGTGTGTGTGTGTGCGTGCGTGTGTGTGTGCGTAAATCAAATCTCAAAGACTGTGTGTGTCAGCTACTTGGAACAGGGACACTGAGCACTGGTTTCACTGAATCCATGTGAGTTTTTGCTACATTTTTTTTACTATATGTAAAAAATGTGCTGTCTGTGAATTTTTCATCTTCATCCTCCAGATGTTTTGTATATCTGCATGTTATGTGTAAGATGAACTAGGACTGCATCTAGGATATGTTTCTCTGCATTTAAATCATCCATTAAGGGACAGTAGAGGCATTGGTTTCCCCTTAGTCCTGAAATGGATTAAGTGGGTAATCAAAGAATGAATGCCTATATATAAAAAAGGTTGCAGCTAATGGATTTATTATGTACCTCTATCTGTCAGTCATTGGTAGAAAGTGAGCCTTTAAACATAAACCCACTAGTGATAAAGCTGAGACTCATTAACACCCACATGAAATCTACACTAAATGTACACAATTCTGAATGAACAGACAATACAAGCATAACTCACACATTCTTCCACCTCCTGATTTTAGTTTTTCTACTGAATTTTTTGCAGCCTTAAATATTGAGGGGATCCATAAAGGTTACCACAAAGTGTAGGCTACTTGTAATCTCTCTGAGTGACTAAAAAGCACAAAATGTGGTAGGGATGTTCTTGAATGCAGATTGTATACACTGTACATTTAGTGTATACATAATGTAGGTGCTAATGAATCTGGCCATGTAAGCAGTATCTGAGAAGCAGTTGTAAACATTCCATTTAATAGCTAACATTTTTTTAGTTCTTAGTCTATATTCTTAGCATTTTTATATTCTTTGCTCTCATTAAGTAAATAAACAGTGTACTCTTTGAGTATATGCTTCAGATTTTTCTTTATCAATTCATAATCTGCATTTTCTGTTGTACATGTGATGTTTCACATTTTAATCCAAATATGTATAGCAGTCAGGGCAAAATCAAGTGGAGTACAAATAGAAATATATCAAAGAAAAAATTACAGGTATGTAACCATGCATGGAGGGAACCCAAAGCCAGATTCATGAATACCTACATTATGTACACACTAAGACTGCATTACATGTACATGTTCTATATTCAGAACATCCGTGCCTTATTGCCTGCACTTTATAGTCAGAAGGATTATACTAAGTGTACACATAGTCTACACTTTGTGGTAACTTTTATGAACCCCCCCTTCAATATTTAAGGCTACAAGAAAATCAGTATGAAAAGTACAATTAGACAGAAAAGGTGTGGGTTATGCTTGTATTGTCTGTTCACTCAGAATGGTGTAGATTTAACTGTACACTTAGTGTAGGCATTAATGAATGTGGTTAAATTTATTAAACAAAACAAGCACTTTAATGCCAAAAATTGGTGCTTTTCGTTTTCTATAAAACAATAAAAAACAACCAGACCCTTACAAAGATAAAAGACTAAAACATCATAAATCACATGACAGGCTCAGTGCTTAAGCTTTTTCTTATTTAAATATATTTAAGACAATACCCATCATTTAATCAAGGCCCTACAGCTGCATTTAATCTTGTAAGCCATTTATATTCATTATTTTCAGTGTTACACTTAATGTCATTACCCCTTAGATTTATAAAAGTAATTTATAACATTATAAAATTATGTGATACTCCTTCTCTTGCAATAGGTTTTGCAAAAGCATTATATGGATTAGCTTTCCTGATGTCAAATACATGTTCATATATTCTCTCTCTAAAACTTCTGTTTTCCCAGCATACAATTTTAAACATTCCATACAGCATGCTACTTATTACAGTTTACATACCCTTAAACCTGAAATACCCTCAGCTGTTGGTGGATGCATAAGGTAATCGTGTTGTAAAATGTAATCACAGTAATTTCAGTTTCTGCTTGGAAATGTCCTAAATTTATATGACTTGTTACCAGCATTCTAAAAATGTGTATAACATAACTTCTTAAAATTAGTGTTATTCCTAAAAGAAATATGTGGTTGAGCACTAATAAAACACCCTATATCTGTATTAACAGTTAAAATGTAATTATTTCACAAAAGAAAAAAAATAAAAATTACATCCCTTGCATAAGTTAAGAGAAATCAAAAACCTACTTTTAATAGCTGAATGATCAATGTATTTCCTTAATCAGTGAATCTCCCAGATCTGCATCTTTGCTAGTTAACTGTGGTACTGTCATCATCTGCCACTCATTACATTATTATATATGTGTATCCAGAATGCATACTCTTTCTTGCAGAGTATTTTTCTTACATTCCTTTGTATAAATTTGTGTCATTTAGCATGCATCACTTTCTTTCAAGATTGTGACATCTAAAAATCGATGCTGAAATTACAGCTAATCATAAAAATTCTAAAAATGCCATAGTGGTATGTAAATATTACTAGTTCAAATAAAAAAGTACAAATCATCCACAAACTTAGAAGAACAAGTTGCATTCTTTGAAAGAGGATGTCCTTCCAATAAAGTCTCATGCTCCCTTTCAATCAAAACACAACAAGGTTGGCATAACTGTTGTCACAAGCAGTGCCAATCAAAACACCAGTCTGTTATAAAAAGCATTCATCCTTGAACAAAAAAAAAATGACTTTCTAATACTAACTCAGTGTACTCGTGTACTCAATAACTTAATGTTTGAATTTGTATAGAGCCACTTTTGTTTGATAAAAAATGTGAATATTGTTGACCTCATAATCATGCGAGATCACACTAAAAGGCAACTTTGTATCTAGTGTAAAAAATAAAAAAAAAAATAGAGGATTATGATTAGGTTTCAGATCATAACTAACATGGATGCCAAGAATTCACCTCAAGAGTGAAGCTTGAAAGGGGAGTCTTGGCATCCTTCTTGAGAATACATAATGCTACATTACAATCAGAGAACCGATCATAATTCTTTGTAGCTCATGGCGATTTGTCTGCTCCATGTACTACTAGTTACACAAAAGACAAAAAAAGTAAAGCAATGTGTTGTGCCAGCTTTGAAAGTGGTTGACGGTCTTATGTGTTTCCTGTCTAGGGGAAGCATTTTAATTCACAATACTGCCTGTAATGTAGCAGACAGCAGGCAGAAATAAAACTGTTTATTGTCCTGCTACTACTGTTTGCTGGTTGGTGCTGTCAACTTTTAGTGCCAGAAGTGGTCATAACAGTGAGCGAGGCCCTTCTAAATGTTGTTAAGGTCAGGTCTTGCATTAGAGTAGGGTGAACCAGCATGTAATTTAACTGTTATTGGAGTGGAATCAGGCACTCCTTGCACTACTGTGTTGTTATGCCATTGATATAAATTAGAAAATGTTTTGTATTTTTCAGTACGCTAGGAATTTAATCTAAAAATATTCTTAATTGCTACTGAACATATATAGATAGTGGTTCGGTTAGCCAACCAGACCCAGATACTAAAGGGTGCTTATGTGGCTCTGTAGCAGGCTAATCTATTTTTGTTAGCCCATATATGACTGGTAGTAATGGATTTGAAACATAAAAAATAATAAAATAAATCGGATATAAAAAGTCCATTAATAAATCATATAAAATGGTCTTAACTCTAGAAATAATATCAGTGATTTCGTATTTCCTCAATTTTTTAAGCGTCACCATCATCTAATAAAACGTTCATTTTATCTATGTAAAAGCTCCTATCCTTAACAACAGCAGTTGATCCACCTTTATCTGCTGTCTTAATTTCAAAATGCTAATAATCAAATGTCATTAATAATCTTCATTTTATGAGGAATCATATTACACAACAATTTTCATGCTTACCTTGCCTTGAAAAGGCTGTGTATACTTACGGTTCATGTTTCTAGCAGTGGATGGATGACTGTAAGGAATAAATGTACTCTGTTTCTTAAGTATATGATAAAAATTCTCATATTGTTTAAACATATATTTAAAATGCACAAACAACCTAAGGTTAGTAATAACATCAGTCAATTTACCGTCAGCATTAGAAATAAGGGGAGACCTTCACTGTATGAAGAAATATTGTAAATTATGTCCTTTGACATACTATATATTTGGACACTCATCTCTGTTGACTTTCATTTCTGGCGTCCACCTCCCCTCCTTCTCCTATTCCTTCTTTGCCTTGCTGAGCACTGTCTCCAACATGGAGCAATTACTGACTCCAGGTGAGTGGGAATATCCTCTAGTGCTAAAGAAGTAGCTGTTTTGGCATTGTTCACTAAAGTGGACTCGTGCTGGATCTGAGAAACAGTGCATGTAGCGCCATCACGTTGTACATTTTTGTCTCTATTAAAAGGTAAATTGTTAGGTGGCTTCAGCCAAGAAAAATTTTATTACTGTTAAGATCATTAATATCTCTCTGTAATGTATGTTTCTTCATAACTTTCCAGTGGCATTCAAGTAGCACAACATTATTAAGGGCATCTGCATGTTTCCTCTATTATCTCTCATATAGGGATAGTTCTGATGTCGTTGTGGAGTACTTTGATCTCATTAAGTAAAATTTCTTACAAAGGTTTAAAATAGTCATTTGTCACCTTGATATAGTCTTGATTCAAGCAAGGCTTAAGTTGTTGCAGTTTCTTAAGTAGCTCCAGATGACTGTTTCCATATGTGGGCATTTTGAAAACACTTTGCCATCTTGATATCATATGCATATTAAAATGCACTTCAAACTTGAGTCACTGTCATTGCTTGTGTTTATATTTAAACATTTTATCTTCTAAAACCAAAATGTTCCTAATGAAAGTTAATAGGGCGTCATGATCCGCTTCAACTACTTCTTCATTTAAGCACAGTAACACTGAATTCAAAATGCAGAGTCAATAGAGGAGTCTTGTACAAGAATAAATGCAATCAACAAAAGAAATAAATATGTATACATGTGTTGCATAATCCTCATTCAGAACCTTGCATAGAAGAGTACACAATTTCTCATAATTAATGTGCAAAAACAGTTATAAATCATATGTATAGATTTAGTAATACACAACATTATGCAACAGAGTCCCTAAGGAAATATTAATTTTGAAACAGATATGGTAAAATCAAAACTAAACAGGTGTAGAAGAAACTGCATAAATAGAAAACCTTACATATGTTGTTTTTATTTCAGCTTTTCCCGGTTAGGGGTCACCACAGCGGAATTCCGGTCCGCTAATGATTGACAGTAGATTTTTTATGGGTGCCGAGGTACCAGCTCGACACCCAATCTTCAATGAAGGCATGCCCATTCTATGCATATCTTTGAATGCCATTCGACCACGGGGAGGACATGCAGACTCCACACAGAAGGCGCTCCAGCTGAGAATCGAACGGAAGAACCTCTTGCTGTGAGGCAACAATGCTACCGCTTCACCACCGTGGCTTAAAGAAAAAAAAAACCTTACATATAATACTACAAAATGTCAGACAACTGTTAATGAAAGAACACAGTTAAATAGAATTCTTGATCTACTATAAACGTCAACAGTCTTTAATTACAGCACATTTACAGTATTTGCATTTGGATAAGTCAGTTAAGATTTATTTTTAATTGGCAGTACATTTTGCCAAAGACAGAATAGTGTGTGTTTTTTTTTGTTTGTGATTTCCATATCTGCAGGCAGAAATGATGAATGCATTGCTTCCACACTCATATCTATAATATGCGAAAAGAGAAAGACAGAGTGCATGTTGTGAAAAAAACAACACAGTGGAGTAGATGATTCTAGTGTTTTTTTTCCCTGTTGCTACACTGTTGTTGATGATGTGACATTCGGTGCTGGTCATAATATTTTCCTCAGTATTATTATTGTATTTTGATATCTGTGATGGAAATGATGGTAATTAAGGGTGTAGTCAGAAATTGGAAGTACTCCCTTAACAAGGGGTGGTCCATTTTTACTAGCCTACAGGTTATAATTGTTCCATGCAGAACATAAACACATTTTGAGTTTTCTTTCAGTATGAAATCCACTATAGAAGGCCATGTCTTTCAAGTGACTATGCCAATGACGAGAAATGGATGAACTAACTTTTAGTTACGTTTCTGTGCTTCTTAATCTTCCAGGAAAACCAAACAGCATCATTTTACTTTTGACAACTTTATTTATTTTTATTTATTTTATTTTACATTTGTTTACTGGGATAGTCCGACTGGATACATGTCCATTTTCAGCGGAGGCCAAGGGGAGAAAAGCTCCACATAGACAAACTTACATCGATTACACAGAAGTTAGCAAACAGTTATAAAAACAAAGTGATTATATACAATGGGTTAGTAGTGTTCCCTAGTAGGGACTCACAATTCTCATGGACGGACAATTAAAAGTAAGAGACATCAGATTGGAAGCAGAAATTGGTGATGTAGTTACAAGTTATGATAATTGCAGAATATGCTTTTAGTTTATAACTTAATCAGGGTTGGTACATGGGCATAGCCAATTCACTTTGAGATACTGTTTGAGGTTTTTTTTGAAGAGACTTTTTTAAGAATTGTAGGGTTATATAGTTTGGCAATGAATTCCAGGTTAAGCCAATGAAATTGGCAAACAGGGATTCATCAGCAGAGTTATTAGCTTTGTGGGTTTGGACCAGTAGTTTATTGGCTGACCGTAGGGATCTTAGGTTGCTATATGGCTTAATAATATTTTTAAGTGAGGGGGTATCCTCAGGATAATACAAAATTTTGTGCGCTATTAAGAGTTGACTGAATTGAATTAAGCTGGACAGTTCTAGCCACTCTAGTTGTTTAAGGTTCTGGCAGTGGTGGGTTCTATAGGTGGAGCCAGTGGCGAATCTGGCAATATGATTGTAGCTATGGGACAGCTTACCTAGTTTGGATTTGCTGAGGTTTGAGAGTACAGGTGAGGCATATAAAAGAGTAGAGAGTAGGTGTGATCAGGCAATTGCAGTCCTAGCCAGTGGGGTTAAAAATGTCTTGTTTCTATACAGTGATCCAAGCTTCTTATTGATGGTCTGTATGGTTTTGTTCACCTGTAGGTCAAATTTGAGATTATTGTCTATGATAACCCCTAGCAGTTTGGTGTGATTATCTGGGGAAATAGTGGTACCATTGTTAGATGTGACAGAGAATGAAAATGTGGTGGATCTAGTAGTGGGAGAGAAGAGTAGAAGTTTAGTTTTATTGGGGTTCAGAAGTAGGCATTGGTTGGTGAGCCAGTTCTCGATAGTGTTAAATGTATTTTGGGTTAAGATTTGCAAGTTGGATGGGGAGGTGGCTGAGCAGATGAGAGTGGAATCATCTGCATATTGAATGCAGGTGGCTTTAGGGATAGCAGTGTGGAGGTTGTTGATAAAAACAGAGAAGATTAGTGGACCTAGTATGGACCCATGAGGGACACCAAGTGCGAGAGGTAACTGGCGGGAGAGTTTGCCATGCCATAATACTGCCTGCTGTCTACCAGTCAGGTAGGACTGGAACTACTGGATAGCAGGCTTGTTGAGGGAAATAGATTTTAGTGAAAGAATGAGAAGTTCATGGTTGACCATGTCAAAAGCTTTTGATAGGTCAAGAAAGAGGGCAGAGGTTAGCCTGTTGTCATTCCTGTTTTGGTTTATGTCATTTTTTATTTAAGTGCAGTCAAATAAATTGTCAATTTAATTTTATTGTCAATTCTTTATGAAAATAAAACCTTGGGTTATTGCCAAAGATACACTACAGAGATCTGTACTTATTAATGCCATATCATCTGCATGAGCAATGTATGTTGTGTGTAGAGTGTTATCAGAGTGTATTACTCAGCATGCTTTTTAACATAAACCTGTACTGCAAAACAAGATGTCAGAGTACAAAAGCAATTTTAATTCAGTTTAGTTTAAAGTTTCTTAGACGACTAACATTTGCTTTTTCTATTAAATATCCCATTATATAAAAATGGGTTTACTGCAAATGTTACTGTGCTGATAGCTCATAACACATTGGGTCAGTGCCACTTGCTCCAAACAAATGTCCTAACCCCCCCCCCCCTTTGCCAGTCCTACTGAATTACCTTGTCCTTGCACCACCCTGGTAAAGTGCGTATCCCTCTTAGAGCCATAGCTCTAACCCTAAAAACTCTGATCCAGTTTGTAACCTTAACCTGAATCCTCAATCCGTAATCTAAAACTTCCCTCCTGCATCCTAAACCTAAAATCCACAATTACTACTTGTATAAAATTCTGCTTTTCTTCCCAAAATCTAATTTCATTTCCAGCTCCATAACTATAACGCTCCCCTTCAACAACTTAAACCTAAATTTCTGTTCCATTCTTTGTCTGAAGAAACCTAATGTAAATTCCTATCCACTCATAAAGGCTGATGACTCTGGTGGTGTGCTTCAGCATGGTGTAGCTCATAATGGCTGGTGCACTTAGCTGACTCAGACTCTGGTAGTGTGCTTGAGCACGGTGTGCAGCTCATAATGGCTGGTGCACTTAGCTGACTCAGACTCTGGTGGTGTGCTTCAGCATGGTGTAGCTCATAATGGCTGGTGCACTTAGCTGACTCAGACACTGGTGGTGTGCTTGAGCACGGTGTAGCTCATAATGGCTGGTGCACTTAGCTGACTCAGACTCTGGTGGTGTGCTTGAGCACGGTGTAGCTCATAATGGCTGGTGCACTTAGCTGACTCAGACTCTGGTGGTGTGCTTGAGCACGGTGTAGCTCATAATGGCTGGTGCACTTAGCTGACTCAGACTCTGGTGGTGTGCTTCAGCATGGTGTAGCTCATAATGGCTGGTGCACTTAGCTGACTCAGACTCTGGTGGTGTGCTTCAGCACGGTGTAGCTCATAATGGCTGGTGCACTTAGCTGACTCAGACACTGGTGGTGTGCTTGAGCATGGTGTGCAGCTCATAATGGCTAGTGTAAGATACAGTTCTGTATAAATCTTATCAATATTCACAAATGACAGAATTATTTGCAAAATTCCAGATAGCTGGGCTGGCAGTGCCAACCCCCCCCCCCCGAAAACCCAAGCTAGTTTTTCAAGTGACCCTTGAGAAACATTGCTTGATAGGGTTGAGCCTATCAGGGAATACTTTACCCCATTCCCTGTCTTGAGAGCCTATCCGCGTTGGCATTGCTAATCCTACTGCGGTGCTGCACTGTCATATGCTTGCAACCCTAGGCTCCGCCTTAGCAAGTTGGCATTTTGTTGGCTGGCTCGATGTAGTCATTGTAGGGGATTGTGGTCTGTAACTGCAGTGAATTTCCTTCCATACAGATATGGCTGAAGTTTCTGCAGTGCCCACACTATGGCAAGGCATTCCTTTCCTACAGCTGCATAGCTTTCTTCCCTGGGTTGGAGCCTTCGACTGAGATATACAACTGAGTGCTCTATTCCCTCTGTGGAAGCCTGGCTAAGTACAACCCCCACCCCATGGTTTGAAGCATCCAACTGCACAACAGATTATGTGTTGTAATCTAGACTGGCTAACACAGGGGGGGGGTCCTCCCAAAGCTCCTTTAAGCTTCTGAAATGCCTGCTCACATGCTGGGATCCACACTACCTTATCTGGCCTGTTTTTCTTTGTCAAATCTGAGAGGGGAGCAGCTATGGTACTGTAATCGGGGACAAACTTTATGTAGTACCCCGCTGTCTCTAAGAATGCCCTTGCCTGCTTTTTGGTAACAGGGGCAGGCCGTGCCTGAATGGCTTCCACTTTGGCAGGTTCTGGCCTGATCTTTCCACTCTCTGCTCTATATCCCAAGTAGGAGACCTCTGCCTTACCCACCTGACATTTTCTGGGCTTAATGGTCAACCCTGCTCTCTGTAGTCTGCCCAGCACCTCCCTGACATGCTGAAGGTGCTTTTGCCAGGAATGGCTGTAGATGGCATTATCATCTAGGTAAGCAAGGGCAAAATCTCCTGCTCCTGCTAGGATACACTCTACCAGCCTCTGGAAAGTCACTGAGGCATTTTCCATCCCAAAGGGCATCTTTGTGAATTCATACAAGCCAAAAGGAGTCACAAAGGCTGATCTCTCTCTAGCACTGTGAGTCAAGGGCACCTGCCAGTAACCCTTGGTAAGATCAGTAGTGGTAAGATACTCAGCCCCACCCAACTGCTCTATGGCTTCATCTGTCCTAGGCATGGGGTAAGCATCTGACTCTGTGTGACTATTTAATTTCCTGTACTCCACACAGAACCTGGTGCTGTCATCCTTCTTTGCTATAAACACCACTGGGGTGGCCCAGGGACTACTGAACTCCTGAATTACTCCTAGTTCCAACATTTCCTGTAGCTCCTCCCTCAGAGTCTGTTTGACTTTTTCAGGCACCATATAAGGGGCCTGCTTAATAGGCCTTTGGGGTCCTGTATCCACATGGTATTGCACCAAGTGTGTGCACCCTGGTTTCCCAGTGAACATGTCCCCAAACTCCTGTAACACTGCTCGGATTTCTCGAACCTGGGTAGGGGATAGCTGCTGGGACATTGCTAACCCCTTCCACTGAGGTGTCAGTCCAAACCTCATTGAGGAGATCAGTCACCAGAACCCCCTCAGATTCCTCCTGACATCCACTGCAAATACTCAGCATGAGGGCCTCCCTATCATGGTAAGGTTTCATCATGTTAACATGATACAATTTGTGTGCCTGCTTCCTGCCTAGCAATTCTACCATGTAGTTAACATCACTGACCCTCCTTACCACCTTGTAGGGTGCCTCCCAAGCTGCCTACAGCTTGTTGTGTGTGACCGGAATGAGAACCATTACCTGCTGCCCTACAGCATACTCTCTAGCTCGAACATTCCTGTCATACCAGACCTTTTTCTACCATTGGGCATCTGCCAGGTTTTCCTGGGCCAAGCCCATGAGTTTCCCGAGCCTTGCCTGAGGTTTAGGACATATGCCACAACAGACTCCTTGTGGAATTCACATTCACCCTCCCCCTCATCTCAAATCAGATCTAGAGGTCCTCTCACTCTATGCCCATACAGCAACTCAAAGGGTGAAAACTCTGGATTCTTGGGGAACCTGTCTGTAAGCAAACAACAGATGGGGCAAATATTTGTCCCAGTCCCTCTTAAACTGGTCTGAGAATTCCCATAGCATTATCTTGAGTGTAGAGTTAATCTCTTAACAAGACCATTAGTCTGGGGATGGAAGTGGTGGTCTTCAGGTGCTTCATCCCACAGTACTTCCACAGACAAGCCAGAAGGTCTGATGTGAAATTGGCCCCTCTGTCAGTCAGTATTTCTTTTGAGAAACCTACCCTGCTGAAAATCTCTAACAAAGCATTTGCCACCTTTTCTGCCCAAATGGAGGAGAGAGCCACCACTTCAGGGTATCTGGTAGTGTAATCTACTACCACTAGGATATACTTCTTCCCTGTGGAACTTGGGGTACTCAGAGGCCCCACAATATCCATGGCTACCCTCTGAAATGGCTTCTCAATCACAGGCAAAGGCGTCAAAGGAGATTTCACCTTGTCTTCTGCCTTGCCTACCTTTTGGCACTGCACACAGATCTTGCAGTACCCTGTTACATCTCTGGAAATCCCAGGCCAATAAATCTTCTGCATAATACATCTCTTTGTATGTTTTATACCCATATGACCTGCAAAGTAAACATCATGGGCTATGGCTAGAAATACCAGACGGTAGGCTCTGGGCACTACCAACTGCTGTATTCTCTCACCATATAGCCATCCCTCAGGGGTCCACTCTCTATACAGTAACCCTTTGTCCCAGTATACAGATTCCCTCTTCCATGAGAATTAGGTGCCTCACTAGCTACTTCCTTCAGGCCTTGTAATGTAGGGTTTGAGTGCTGAGCCTGTCTCAACTCTCTCTTTGTAAACCTTCCCAGCTCCTCTTCCACAGGAAGTCTGGTATCCACTGACAGTGGTTCCTCGCTGTCAGCCTAGGTACTACTACTCACCTCTGCCCCTGAGCCACTCTGTCCATGGTAACATCAGTACCACAAGCAGCTGTGGCTCACCTTCAGTCTCACTGCTACAGGGTAGCTCCCTCCCTGAAGTAACCATGTCACCAGTCCTGGCTGCAAGTGTGCGGTCTGTCATGGTCTCCCCCAGGCTACCAGACCCACATGCTTGTCTCCAAGCCTGACTATGTGTAACTACATGGACACACAGTATTGCATTATCAAAATCATTCCCTATCAGGACATCTGCAGGGAAATCCTCAAGCACACCTACTTGCTGGCTTCCATTTCCACCCTCCCAGTTAAGGTGAACCCTAGCCAAATGTATTTGGAATGGGGTCCCCTCTAAAGCTCTGGCTGCAGTAGACTGCCCAGGCAAGTAGTGCTCTTCTTTAACCATTGCAGGCTTCACAATGGTTAGGTCAAAGGCTGTGCCTCTCTCTTAACAATGGCCTCTTTCTCATTTACTAAGATAGAATCTACTCACTATATACCCACTCCCCAGACGTTATGTGTCTTATGGAAACCTGGCTAAAACCCAGTGCAACTGACAGTGAGACACTACCTCCAGGATACAATATTCACCAGTTAGACTGTGCTACAAGGAAAGGAGGTGGGATAGCAGTCCTTTACAAAAATACTCTAACCGTTAATAGAGACACCATTCAACCTCCCCAATTCAATAACGAGGAACTCCTCATAACCAAGCTACAGATTAACCAAAACAAATGCTTGAATATTGTCTGTGCATACATTCCACCAGGCAACAACCTAAATACCCTAGAAGATCTCCTTTACTGGTTATCCACTGCCTATCCCCAAGAAACCATAGTTCTTGGTGATTTTAACACCGACTGGCACCCCTGCTCCTCCGACCCCCCCCCTCACTCATATAAACTTATCTGGGTTCAAACAGACCATAAACTCTCCCACTAGGATAAACAAACCAACCAACAAGGAAAGTATCCTAGACTGGATCCTAGTTAATAACCAACCCCAACTGTACACAACTGGTACTCTCCCTGATGACCTCAGTGACCATTGTCTAACCTATATCATAAAACATAAGGCAGGAAACCCTCACCAGCCCAAATATAAAACATTTATAAACAGGAAAAACTTTGGTGCTGCTATATTCCAAAATGAATTAAAAGCAGTTGACTGGTCAAAACTAAAAAAACTGGGAGGCGGAGCCTAATGCCTAACTGATAGCAGCAAGTTTTTGAGCTCCTTATATTTATACTAGAAATAACAGGAAAATCTTATTATTACTAAGTAATTTTTGATAAATCGTATATGTGAAACTATTAACAATAGAATTACCAACTTTGGAGAAGAAATTCCGAAATTTTCCTGTCAAAAAAACCTGAAGACTAACTAAGCTGTCTAGTAATGAGTAACTCTAAGAATTCTCACTCAGACTCTTCTCTGAAGAAAGAAATCCAACTGATATCAACTACTCTTCAAGACTTATCTCTGAAGATGGACAGGTTTACTGAAAACCTAGAAAACCTTAAAGATAGTTGCCAAAAACAAACTGAAGTCTTTAAGGAAATTCTGCAGCAGCACCAATTAAAAATAACTGTCATTGAGTCATCTCTAAATGATATTGATGGAAGGCTAAAAGAAGAAGAGCTTCATAGTGAATATCTATTACAACAGAATACTTGGCTAATAAATAAAATAGATGATATGGAGAATAGGGAAAGAAGAACAAACATAAGAATTTTTGGAGTCCCGGAGAAGACCGAGGGGGAAGACATCATTTCATTCTTGAATTCATGGCTACCTGAAATCTTAGGGCTGAAAGAAGGCTTGTCTTATGGAATCGAAAGAGCACACAGAGCCATCGGAAAATCACTTTCTGCCTCAACTAAATCTTTTCCAAGATCTATAGTGGTTAAATTTCTGTCATTTATGGGCAAAGAACTGATATTGAGAACTGCATGGAGAAAAAACCCAGTCATTTACAAGCTATCCCAAATAAGATTTGATAATGACTATTCACCAAGACTCTTGGAACTAAGAAAGAAAACATGGCCCTTAGTGAAATTCTTAAAACAAAATAAAATAAAGGCACAGCTTGCGTATCCTGCCAAAATTAGAATTCAGCATAGTAATGACATGAGATCATTCAACACCATTGAAGAAGCCACTTCCTTCATTAAAAACAACAATATAATCCTACTACCAGATGAAATGGACTGGTCAAATTCAACCTCCTTAAAGAGAACCTCGGGAAAAAACACTTGGACTGATGTGAGGAAAAAAAAAACAAAAAACTGATGTTAAGAACATTGATTAATCAATTTCTCTCAAAGCATTAACTAAGGTATGATTCTTATACATAGCCTTAATTTCATTACACTTCAGTCACATAATTAGTTTTCTTTATTTAGGAAGTATCATAATCTGTATGTTAACATATTAATATGGTAGTGGTTTGATAGAATCTTCAGATGCTAGAGTTGTGTGTTTTTTTTTTTCTTTTCCAGCTTTCTTTAGTTAAACTCTCACAAGAGTATTAGCATTTAAATGAAAGGCCACTATTATTATAAAGTTATTAACATATTGATTAATAGTTACTATGCAAAATTTTATTAAATTAAATCCAATTCTTTATAGTCTGTCTAAAAAAAAGGGCATTCCTTGAATATTTCTTCAGGAATATGTGAGAGCGTTGTATAGAGTAAGAAGGAAGTGAATGGTAAGAAAAAAAAGGCAGAAAATCGCCTTCTAGCGTTTTAACATTCTAATTGTCAGTTGGAGACTATTATTGCTTCAAAGTATACCCTCGAGCTTTCTAGTCAGTTTTTTTTCCTCATATCTTCACTAACATAGCCCAGCATTCCATTATAAGTTAAGAAACATGTCTATAAGCTGAGGCTTGTAGAACACTGCATTAGTTTTATGAGTGAAAGCTCAAGACTTTTGCAGAGTCTTTTTTGTCAGTTAGAACATTCAATGAAAATGTTAACTGTGACCTGACTTCTTAGCCCCTTTATGTTTTAATCTGTTCTCCAGAAGCTGAGTAGTTCAAGAATTGAGTAGATTTTAGCAAAAGTACGAACAGATAAATGTATAACATATAAAGAACAAGTATGCTAGACATGTTTAAAATAAAGGCGGAAAAAAAAATATGTATATATATATATATATATATATATATATATATATATAAATAAATAAATAAATAAAAAAAGCCCATTTAGTTACTTTCTTCTTGTTGGGAAATACCAAAAGTGTGGTAGTGTAGTTAACTAATGCAAGCAAATACATAAATTCAGTTTTCAACTGCGCTATGCCTGTTAAAAGTGAGATAAAATCCTAACTAATCATTGCAGTGGAGCTGCCAGATTGTATCTATGATTAGTTACTGACTGTAGCTCAGGGTTTGATTTTGATAGCTCCCATTTTCCTACTGTGTGACTCTGAACTTCTTATTTAGACTGCATTTAGGTCATCCATGTAAAAGGGCATTTTAGGTCAGGTAAGCTTACCCACTTATCAATTAAAAAATGCCTATAAATGCAGTACCTGACAGGAATGATACATGCATACTTCTGCATATTCCGCTTTTAGATGCCTACAAGCATCCGAATGCAGTAATGAACAGTTGGTAGTATATCACCTCTTTACCTGTTTTTTTTTGTCTCTCATATGGGCAATTTAATTTCCTTTACAGCTTAATAACCTAGAGCAAGCTAATTGATGAGAGTTTTATCAGTTTTGGAGTTAGTGCTAATTTTAGCAATGACTGAATTTGCTTTGTTTGTAACCTATACGGCAAGTATTTAGTAAATAGTATTAGTATCGTGAGCTGTATAATGGACTAGCATTAACCTGCAGCAATGTGGAACTGACTTTGTTATTTGGTATTTTGGCGAAATTTCACCTACACGGACCTTAACATTGAATTAGTAAAACACCAATAATATAAAATAAAGCTATAATCAAAACATCCTGCAATTGGGAAACATGTCTATTTACGTAACAATATTTGCTATGTGCTTTCTCTGCAGTTATAAGTGCAGTGCTAACTTCTATGTATAAATTGTATTATTTTTGAAGATAAGCACAATCTGCTGTATTTACCCTTCACCTTAACAGTTAATGGGTACACCACTATGCCATAAATGCTCAAGGTGATTCCTAAAGATACAGTAATATCAACAGTTTTTTTTTTCCCTTTTATGTCACGGATGGGGAAAGAGCAGGAAAGGAAATATGGTCAAATGTAATGTATGTGCAGCACACTGTACATTGTATGGGAGACACTATGACACATCCATGAGCTGCTCTTATAAAGCTTTAGAGAAATGTAATGTATGTGCACACTATACATTGTATGGGAGACACTATGACGCATTCATGAGCTGCTCTTATAAAGCTTTAGAGAAATGTAATGTATGTGCACACTATACATTGTATGGGAGACACTATGACACATTCATGAGCTGCTCTTATAAAGCTTTAGAGAAATGTAATGTATGTGCACACTGTACATTGTATGGGAGACACTATGACACATTCATGAGCTGCTCTTATAAAGTTTTAGAGAAATGTAATGTATGTGCACACTGTACATTGTATGGGAGACACTATGACACATCCATGAGCTGCTCTTATAAAGTTTTAGAGAAATGTTTACATAAACAGTACACTATGTATGTATTTGGGTCTCTCTTCATTTGTTGAGCTTGTGTTTTGTTGGGTGTTAGTTGGTTGAGATTGACTTCTTGAAAGTATGAGATCTGGCTTTCATTTATTGGAAACGGTAACAGTGTTATGTATGGTGTGGGATGGTAATGTGCAAGTCTATAGTAATAACATACCTCCTCACACCATACCTGATTGAAGTGTTAGCAGAACTTATACTAGGTATAGTAATAAGCAGGATATAGTCAACCACTACACAGCATTTTAGATTTAACGGCTCTTCAGTAATGATCAGTAAATCTATGCTTGTCTCACTGCAAGGCAATATTGGAGTTGCTATATATAATTACTTTAGTTTTATACAAATTACTAGAGAATATTAGTAGCTTTAAAATAATAGGTTTATTAGTGTTTAGTTATTTAACGGGTTTAGGGGTTGAGGTGCTTTTACCCTCAGCGTAGTGTTCTTGACTGTTTTGACATTGGATTGGACATGGGTTTGATGAATGAGGTGAGACCCATGTATTCATGTATTTATGTATTCATGGATTCTTTGTGTCATGTACATGATATTTCAAACCATTAACTGTATTAAGATGTGTTACAACAAGTATTGAACAATCTTGAGTCCTGTTACTGAATATTCAACAACCCCAAGTCTGAAATATTGTGTACTCCCATCACACTCCCAAGAAACTTCATAAATAATATAGTTAAAAGATATAGGTACTCTTCACTAATTGCTGTAAGATTTAGTGATAAGAATTAAGAATATTCATTCACAATATTCACGCATCTTTTGATGGGCCACTTAATCTACTAATAAGGTTAATAAGGTCAGTAAATAGGCATCTCCCAGCAGTAACAAGGTACCAACCCTTTCAAGAGTGCTCACACAAATTCTCAATTATATTGCACACATTTTTAGGTAACCCATTACGATTATTTAATATTTATGTGTGTTTATATGTGAAAATGTTTTGGTGTAGATATAGGAGTATATTTATACATATGTACACAGAGAGGCTATATAGAATTTACTTAGAATAGTAATTAAGGAAGAATTAAAAAAGAGGACTAGTCCTTATAAGATAGTAATACTATCTGTCACACTAATAACCTGTTTTAAATGTGAAGTTCAACAAAATAAATGCAAATATAATCTAAATGTATATATTATTATACATTTTATCTCTGTTAAGAGAGGGTCAACTGACATACTTCATGTATCATAACCACATTTAAGGAGGGCAGATAAGCTGAAATATTTACTCCAGCTGTAATAGACATCTACTTAGAACATTCATTAAAAAAGTAACATTAACTCTAGTATAAGTACAAACTTCTAGTAAAAGATTAATTACTTTGAGATTTCTCAAGGAACATAGTACTAATGCATGATACACTCTTTCATCAAATATTAATATTTTAAGATATCTTCAGGATCCAATTAATGGAGCTCAATTTTGAATATCCTTTTCCATGTGATTGTCGACGTTGAGGGAAAATCTGTTTGATCTTATCAGATCAATCAGATCAGAAGTGCTGTGCACTTCATGTTTGTGGAACTATGTAGTAAAGTTATTTTTCAGTCAATTAAAGTATGTTGTTACAATATTTTTCACTTTTTATTTTTTTCAGTGGCCCAAACTGAAACATTTGTTAAACTATCAAAGAAACAGTTTTGTTCATTTCACTGTTTTTCTTAGAGAAAAGAGGGGAAAATTAACATATATGTTTTCACAGGTCCTCATAAATATTAGTTCTTTACTAATGTATTCTTTTAAAATTATAATATAATATCCTATAGAAATGATAAACATAACATTGTTGTCTTTAAATGTCAATGTCTTAAATAATACTATAAAAAGATCAAATTTACTACGATATCTAAAATTACAAAGAGCGCAAGTTATATTTCTACAGGAATCCCACTTTAAAACTGATGACAACTTCACCTGGATACCTAATAACTACTTAATTCTCTCTCACTCCTCATATAAAAAAAAACTAGGGGAGCTTTAATTTTATGGAAGAAAAGTGTAACTAACCCACAAATTATTTACAACTATGAGGATAAAGAAGGGTTACTTTCAATTGTAATAATAAAATTTCAGAATAGAATTTGGACACTGGTAAATGTGTATTGGATTCCTGGAATAGGACTATCTACAGTTAAAAAGCAGATAGAGCTAATTAATAGGGTAAATAAAGGTATTCTAATAGTAGGAGGAGACTTTAACTGTATTCTAGATAGTTCTGAGACAACCAACAAGAGGAACCTCGTCTCTCTTCCACAGGTAAATACCTTAAGAAATGGACAGAAAACTTAAAATTAATTGATACATTTAGTTTCAAAGAATCTAACTCATTATTATACTCACATAGTGATTATCGTTTAATACTAAAACAAGAATAGATAAAATTTTTATATCCCCAGACTTAAATAGGAAGATAATAAAATTTTCTATCATCCCATGCCCACTCTCTGATCATAATGCCCTAATCCTTAAATTACAAATAGATTTTAAAAGACTAAATTTTGCCTCAAGAATACCAACTTACATTACTAAATTAAAACAATTTAAACCATGGCTAGACTCAGAAATTCAATATTTTTAGAAATAAATTCTACTGATGATCTAAAGAATATAATAATATGGGACACTCTAAAGGCCTTCTTATATGGTAGGATCATATCTTGGTTTAAAAACAAAACAAAAGAATGGGAATCAGAATTGCACAGTATCCAAAACAAATAACAGAAATTAATACAAATACTTGACGTAAAGAATTCCCAGGTGATAAAAAAAGAAATTGAAGATTTAAATAAAAATATAATGAAATTTTAACTCATAAGACAAATTTGGCTTTGGAAAAACTAAAATTTAGTTCACTCTCAACATCTCCAAAAACTTACATAACTTAGCAATGAGAATAAAGAAGCAAAATATAGAAAACAATATTACAAATATTGTACATGAAGGAAAAGGTAATAAAAAAGTATCAGACATAAATGATATCCTAGAAGCTTTTAAATTTCATTATACTAATCATTTTAGAAACAATAAAGACAATACTATTTTAATAGAGTCAAAATTAGCAATCCTATAATAAATAGATTACCTGAAAAATTAAAATTGATATTGAAAACGATTTCCCTCAAGGAAATAAATGACAAAATTAAGGAGAGTAAAAATAATAAAGCCCCAGGAATAGATGGAATAATAATGGAATTATACAAGATATTCCCAAATTCTGCAATTTCTTTACTTCATAAGTCTCTAAATGAAATTCAAGCTCAAAATATAATTCCACCTTCCTGGCGATATTCATTAATTACTCCAATAAAAAAAGAGAACAAGGACCCCTCCCATTGTAGCTCTTATAGACCGATTTCTCTACTTAATAACGATTACAAATTGTTTATGTCTATATTAGTCAATAGAATTAAAATATCCTTGACTCAAATCATAAATGAGGACCAAACAGGCTTCATCTATGGCAGACATGCTTATGACAATATACAAAGAATCCTAACCATTATTGAAATATTAAATAGAGATAATATAGAGGCTCTCATAATCACGCTAGATTTAGAAAAGCATTTGATTCAGTGAATTGGGACTACTTATTTAGAATTCTAGAACTTTTGAGTTTCCTCTAAATTTTATTAATATGATAAAGAATATATATAAAGATAATTTGGCCTATGTAAAATTAGGTCCATTTACATCAGAAGCTTTCAAAATAACTAAAGGCACTAAACAAGGTTGTCCTATATGTCCCATTCTTTTGCCTTATCAATAGAGCTATTTGCAAATACAATGCAGTGACTCAAAAATTGAAGGCTTAAGTATTCATAATAAATTTAACTCCAAGGTTATGTTGTTTGCCGATGATATACTACTAACTTTATCACCAAATAATGAATCTCTTCATGAACTAGAAATGCAAGTGGAAATTTTTTTCTAAATTCTGGCCTTTGTTTTAATAAATCTAAATCAAAACATATTTTATTTAACAGAAAGGGGACTTTCACTTGAGTAGATATCATATACTTGGAGAAAAAGTCTCTACTTTAGAATATCTAGGAATTATTATATCTGATAAAATAGATACTACTCTGACACTAAACTATAATAAAATTTTAAACTCAATAAGAACACGTCACGGAAAATTGGAATAAATTGATTCTAAAATTTGAGGACAGATTGCAGCTAATAAAATGATTCTTCTACCACAAATAAATTATATAGCACTAGCAATACCTATAATTCCAAATAAAAAATTCTGAAAGAAATTAGCAAAAGCCTATTATGTTTTCTTTGGTATCCAAAAGGAATAGAATTGCTTTTTCTCATCACATTAGACCATGGGAATTAGGGGAATTAATTTTCCAGATATAGAGACGTATATCAAAGCCTCCATTTTAAACTAGTTTTAAACTGGGTAAATCCAAATTTCTCTTCTGCTTGGAAATCTCTGCATTTGATTATTTTTTAAATGAAAACAAAATAATAAATAATACATCACACTATATTCACAAAAATAGATTTTGGCATATATTATGCATTAATCTTCAAAATAACATAACAAAACCTACTAATCTATCATATTTAAATAATATTTATAATTTATTCAGATCCTTTATAAACTCAAATCCTGACATAAAAGTATGGTTTGAACTGTTATTACCATTTAATACATCAAAGAAATTTAAAAAGAAAATTCATGATAACACCCTCATTAATTGGGAATCTAATAATCTCATATGTTGGGCCCAATGCATAAATAATCTTAAAACATTAACTAGTCAACAAGTTACAAATGAATTTAATATAATAAATGTAGACAGAGTAAGTCTCCAGAAAATTTTACTCTACTCTAAACATTTATGCAAAATTATTAATGATTCGTCCTTCAAGTCTAAGCCAAAACTTATAAACTATATTCAAGAACTGATTTATGATAACCATAACTGGCCAAATTCAACATCTAAACTATACAAGATTTTAATAGTCTACAAGGCTAAAATAGATCAAAGCACTTGGAATTTTATATCTAGAGGTTTATCAACAAATCTGTCAAATGATTGTAAAAATAATCTTCTATACTCCATTAAACTAACTTCTAATACACAAACATGGCGAATCTTCACCTGGAAATTTTTGCATAGAGCCTTTTATACTCCAAATAAAATAGCTAAATTCAACTCAAATCAAAATGTTATTTGTTGGAGATGCTCTTTAAGCTGTGAAGCGGACTGGTTTCATATATTTTATGATTGTATTAAAACGTTTTGGGAGAAAATTGGCAATTTTCTTCAAGCCATTTTTAATGATACATTTGTTTTAACAAAGTCTTTAATTTTTTTGAATATAGATGAATTAGTAGTTATGAATAAACAAGATCAATATCTTTTATGTACTATTCTGGCGGTTGCCAGAAAATGTATCACAAGGAAATGGAAATCTGCAACTCCTCCGTGTTTTGAAGACTTTATATTTCTACTTAAGGAGACTGCACAAAAGGAGATAAAAGTCAAGGAAGAAAGAATGTTCCCCAGAAAATGGTCAGACAACCCCTGGAATAAAATACTTACACTCATAGAAGTAATGCAACTAGACACAATCTCCATCATATGAGTTCAAAGAGATATAGACTTTTGTGGACTTTTTTTTTTTTTTTTCTCTTCTTCTTCTCTGGATTTTTTATTAATTATTATTGTACTGTTTCTCCTTTGGGTCACTTGTAAATATTGTAAATAATGTTTTTGTTCCTTTTACTATTATTGAATTGTAATCTAATGTTACTGTTTTTTTATTTCTTCTCAAAAAACAAAATAAAAATTTGTTGAGTAAAAAAAAAAACCTAAAAAAACTAACATTAAAGGAGGCCATAGATCACTTTAACACTAAATCCTAAGTATCCTTGATTCCCATGCTCCAGCACGTATAATAAAAACTAGATCAAATACAGCACCATGGCTCACAAAAGATACCAAAGCAAAAATCAAAATTAGAAACAGAGCCTAGGCCAGCTGGAGAACAACCAAGCCCCACTTGACCATCTAAAATATCGTCAACTCAGGAATTATACAAAAAAATCTATTTTGCTGGATAAAAAAAGCTTCTACCAAAATCTCCTACAAAAACACCACAACAACCCTCAAAATTCTGGGCAGGCTTAAATCATCTACTTTGTCCAGGTCACTCCACCACCCCAACCCCGGCTAACTACACCCATAGCTCCCCAGAGACAATAGCTAGCACTTTTAATAACTTTTTCACTGAAACAATCCAATCCCTTGCCAATCAACTAACCCCCTCTAACTTAAACTACATGCCTAATCTACCTAATAATTACCTGGAATTTGGCTTCCAACCAATATCCACTAGATGTTAAGTTGTCTATCTCACCTTCATTCTTGCTGGATGGGTTCGGAGCCGACCTCGGCTCCGACTCGGCCACTCTAAAAGCTCGAGAGTTGGTTCCACCGGCTCGAGGCTCCCCTTATATCCCACAATGCTAGGCGAGAGTTACCTCAGATCTCGTTTGCCGCTACAGCTATCGAGGTGTTGGTTTTCTACTGGTTCTTGGTAAGTGACTTTCTAGTGTACTTAGTCTATTAAAACCCCTTTAATTTTAATATTTTTACGTATTTCCCTTAGTTTAGAGAAATTCTTATCCCCTTTCTTTAAAATTCCTGTTTTTCCCTCAAGAACTTTAAGTTCTTCCCTTGGGCCTTCAGGCCTCTTTTCCTTCCCTAGTGGAGAGTGTGTGTTATTTTTCTCTTAAAACCTAGTTAGTGGTTTATTATATATTTTAATTAGACAGGGTGTAATTAGTGTGTTTGTGACTGTGTGTGTGATTACACCTGTAGTTATGTCTAAAGAAGCAAAGGTCTCCGGATTCAAGAAGTGTGATACGTGCTGTCAGAAAATGTCTCTGACAGACGCTCACACTTCTTGTGTCTACTGTCTGGGACCTTTGCACCTGCAGGACTCCTGTGCTGTGTGCCATGGCTTCAGCCCCAGGGTCCTGCAGGAAAGAAAAAATAAATTGATTTTAAGGGCTTACTCAAGCCAGAGGATTCCCTTTCTGTTTCTACAGGGAAGCCCTCTAAGGCATCTAGGTCTTCGGCTCCGACAACTGAGCCGAGACCTAAGGTTTCTAAACCTCTGCCTACATCGGCTCCGGCTGGAGCCGATGAGTCTCAGTCCACAGTTTCTGTGGTTCCTCGCTCCGGCTGGAGCCGAGGTATTAGGATTCCGTGTCGGCTCCGACCAGACCTTCGGAGCCGACAACTAGGAAGAGGTCCAGGTCACCATCTCTTGGCTCCGTTCATTCGGCTCCAGGATCTCCCCTGCTGTCTGAACGGAGCCAAAGATCTCACTCTAGGTCATCAAGGCTGTCGGATCATGACCTTCAGAGGGTAGTGAGTCGACTTCTTAAGTCCGAGGCACTGGCCCAGATGCTTCAGAGCCCGACTCATCAGTCGATGCCTGCCCCGGTCCATCAATATATTCCTCCTTCGACTCTCTTGAGCTCGGAGCCGGGTCGCATCGGAACCGAGACTGTGATAGCGTCGGAGCCGATACATTTGTCTTCGGCTCCGTCGTCGGCTCCGATTTCTTCTTTGGAAGAATCTCGGCGCCGGACTTCCCTCGTCGGCTCGAGGGTGAGTGGCATCGGACCCTTGTCCGACCCCCTCTCCCTCGGTGCTTGGCGCTGGTGAGTTCGGCTCCGACATCGGCCTCGGAGCCATCACTGTCGGTGCCGAGGAGGTTCTTAGCTTCTCGGGCGGGGACCTCTGGCTTTGCCTGACAGGGGTGCATTCGAGGTCATGCGGAGTGTGTTAGAGCCTGGCTCTACTCCACAGTCGGCTCCGTCCGCCCCTCCCTCACGGTGCCTCAGGTCAAGTCGACTCACTCCCTCATCCCGGACCGCAGAGAGCCAGCTCCTCAGGAACCCCTGTGGGATTTCATCCTCTTCGAGGCCTCTCCTGATTTGGCAGAAGAGCCCCTCGGAAGAGAAAGTGTAAGAGGAAACACATTGACTCACCTGAGTCCATCACGCCTGACACAGATTTGGATGATTCTGAGGGTTCCCCGTTCCCTTCTGAAGATGTCTCATTTGCAGACATACTAGAGATCCTGAAACAGAGGGGAAATTGGCCAGCCCTCAACCCTTCGGAGGATGAATCTGTGTACCTTGAGGCGTTTGGCTCTCGCCCTTCCACCTCCTGGGTGTCCCCCCCCCCTTGACCCCCTCATGCAGGTGGTTGCTAAGAAGGCATGGACGGCTCCTGATTCAGTGGACCCCACTCCCAGGAGGCCCTCCAAGTTCATAACGGCACCAGCAGACAAATAGTTCTTAACAAAAGGAGTTTCTGTGGATGCTATGGTGGTAGCTGCTGCCACTAAGAAGGAGCTAGCTGATCCTTCAGTACCTGTCCATCCACCTAACAAGGAATCTAGGTCCATGGACAGGTATGGGAAGCGGATGTTCTCGTCAGCGACATTTACCATGCTCGCTGAACTACCTATGCCACTTTACTCGTCTTCAAAGGGACTTGATCAAGGAAGCGAGTGAAATGTTAAAGGACCCTACAGCTGCGGGTTTTCAAGATAAGATGAATACGCAGCTGGCTACCCTTAACTCCATAACCAACTCCTCCATGCCTTCTCTCTTACGCGGCTGATGGAGCGAGTAGAGCCAAGAGGGACAGGTGTGGCCTTACGTAGGCATGCCTGGATGCGGCTATGTAACTGTCTATGCCCGCTCAAGACGTCTTTCACTAACTCCCCGTTTGATGGATCATCTCTCTTTGGTCCTCAAGTGAAAGAAACCTTGACTAGGTGCGAAACTGATGGCAAGACCCTTTCTGCCGTCGGAGTCCATTTTTCTACTCCTTCTAGGCTTTACCCCAAAGGCCAGAAAGGTGGAAAGATGTGGTTCCGTAAACAATCTCAAGGGACTTCGCCTGACGCACAGAGTCGTTCTCCCGCCAGAGGCAGAGGCGGGAATAACAATGGTAGACGCCGCCCTAGGGGCAGGGGGGGTCCGCAGAACCAGGGCAATCGGGAAGCCTTCTCTGACAAGCCCTTTCAGCATCCCTGAGGTGTTGCCCGACTGCCCATCTTCGGAGGCAGTCGGGGGAAGATTGTCACTGTACCCAGAAGCCTGGCTATCCCTGACTCAAGACAAATGGGTACAGTCCATCATTTCGAAGGCTATTCTATCCCCTTTGTTCGCATTCCAAACCAATCAAAAAATCCCTTCCAGATGTTCCACCCGCCCAAAGGGATCTAGCGGTTTTGGAGATTTCAAAACTGCTTACAAAAAGAGCAATTCAGCCAGTTCCAGCAGACCAGCAAGGATCCGGAATCTACTCAAGGTTCTTTTAGTTCCAAAGAAAACAGGGGACTGGAGACCAATTTTGGATCTCAGTATCTTGAACAGATCAGTCAAGAAAACAAGATTTCGGATGGTCATGCTGCAATCCATCCTTCCCCTTTTGGGCAAAAGAAACTGGATGTGCTCTATAGACCTTCAGGATGCGTACTATCACATAAAAATGAACAGACGCTCCAGAAGATTCCTCCGCTTCAGGCTGGGAACCAGTCATTTTCAGTTCAGGGCCCTGCCCTTTGGTCTCACCACTGCCCCCCGGGTGTTTACCAAATGCATGGCAGTGGTAGCTTCTCACCTGAGACGACAAGGATTCCAGGTGTTTCCATATTTGGACGACTGGCTCCTCACAGCTCCCACCAAGCATCTCCTTCTGATGGCCAGGGATTACACTTTTCGCATTTGTCAAAAGTTAGGCATTTCAATAAATTGCGAAAAGTCTGTTTTGTCGCCTTGTCGTACTATTACTTTCATAGGCGCAAATCTAGACACAGTAGACATGTCTGCCAGACTAACACATCAGAGAATAACAGACATTCACAAACTGGTCTCACTCCTTTTCAACAACAACAGAATCAAAGCCAGATTAGTTCTGAAAGTGTTGGGAATTATGGCGGCGGCCATACACCTGCTTCCATTAGCCAGATTCCATATGCGGATCCTTCAATGGATGCTCTTTACTCAATGGTCATACCAGGAACTTCCAATGTCTCACACCATTATGATCACGCAAGCGTGCAAAAATCATCTCATGTGGTGGATGTCTTCCCTCAGCTCTTGTTGGGAAGACCCTTTGTTCCACCCTCCGGTTGCTACTCTGACAACGGATGCCTCCCTGATCGGGTGGGGGGGGCATTATCAGGGCAGGACGGTCCAGGGCACATGGCAACCAAACGAATGCCACTTGCACATAAATGTTCTGGAGATGAGAGCAGTGCTTTTAGCGTTGCAAGCCCTTCAAGACTCTCTTCCCTTGGGAACGATTGCAATCCAGACAGACAATATGTCTGTAGTGTGGTACATCAACAAACAAGGCGGAACCAGGTCATACCCCCTGTGTCGAGAAGCACTCAGACTGTGGCAATGGGCGATTTCTTCTCAGCGGTTTCTGATAGCAACGCACATCCCCGGGAAGTCCAATCAAATTGCGGACAAGTTGAGCAGAGCAATTCTCATGCCTCACGAGTGGTCTCTGAAAGACTCTGTGGTGAGAGAAATTTTCCTCAAGTGGGGTCAGCCTTGCTGCGATCTTTTTGCTACTCCCCAAAACAGCAAGTGCAGAGAATATTTCACTCTATTCCCTTTACCAGGCCAACCCAGCAGAGACGCTCTAGTCCAAGTTTGGCCCCGGGGACTTCTGTATGCATTTCCTCCCTTCCCACTAATCTCTCAAGTGATACAGAAAGCTATCGCTCAGAAGGCCTCATTGATTCTCATTGCTCCTTACTGGCCTCGACAGGTATGGTTCCCCTTTCTACATCAATTTCTTTTGGAGCGACCGTGGAATCTGGACCTAGTTCCAGATCTTTTGATCCATCAGTTGGGTCAGTTTCATCGCTCCCTCCCCTCTCTGAACCTCACTGCTTGGTTCCTCCAGTTCCAACCTTAGCCAGGCTTCCTCAATTATCTCACTCTGTTCAAGATATTTTGATAGCTTCCCATAAATCTTCCACTCGGAAGATTTATTTGAGTAAGTGGAAACGCTTCACATATTGGGCTCAAGAAAAGGACATAGATCCTTTCACTGCTTCCATCCAATTAGTCCTTGATTTTCTAGCTGAACTCTTTCATGCAGGTTCATCTCCCTCTACTCTTAAAGTTCAATTGGCAGCTATTTCTAACTTTCATGTGGGTATTTCTGAATCTACCTTAATGTCCCACAAGCTTTGCAAAGCCTTTTTGAAAGGAGCTTTCTTCTCAGACCTCCTATAAGAAATCCTCCTTCTCCTTGGGACCTAAATTTAGTACTTGCTTCTTTGATTCTTCCCCTTTCGAACCTGCAGTCTCCTGTTCTTTAAAATTGCTATCATGGAAGACTCTTTTCTGGTAGCTATTACTTCAGCTAGAAGAGTTTCAGAGCTTCAAGCACTCAGCTGTCGACCTCCTTATCTATTGTTTCATAAGGACAGAGTATCCTTACGAACTAACCCGTCCTTTTTGCCTAAGGTGGTCTCGCCGTCAAATCAAAACCAAGGCATTGACCTCCCTGTCTTTTTTCCAGAATATTCCAATAGGTCTGAATAAAAATTACACTGCCTGGATGTTCATCGTCAATTGAGGTACTGCTTGGATAGAACAAAACAATTCAGAAAATCTGATCAGCTGTTTGTCTCCTATGCGGAAAGCAGAAAGGGACTTTCAGTTTCAAAGGTATCATTATCCAGATGGCTAACATCTTTGATTTCCCTTGTATATGAAATTAGACACCAAAAACTGCCTAATAAACCTAAAGCCCATTCCACCAGAGCTTTGGCTACTTCTTTAGCCTTCCAAGACAGACTGCCTATTGACACCATTTGTGCAGCGGCTACTTGGGCTACTCCTCACACTTTTATTTCTCATTATAAGTTGGATTTAGCTTCTAGGCATAGAGCTAATTTTGGTTCCACTGTTCTCAGGAGTCTGTTCCGTTAGGCCACCCGGGACAAGGTGCTAGGGACGCGGTCCCATCCAGCAAGAATGAAGGCGAGATAGACAACTTAACATATAGAAGTTATGTTCTTACCATAACGTTCCATGTTAGTTGTCTTCTTCTCGCCTTCTTCTTGCGTCCCACCCTCCTTCCCCCGGGCCTGGACAGACCTAGAGGAGTTGTGATTGTGACCTCTCTTTCTACCACCTCTTTCTTAGGCATATGCTATTGTGCATATTTCCCGGTTCAGGATGTAGGTCACCCTTCTTTCTTATCCAACAAATCACTGGAACCTCCACGATGGATTAGCAGCAACAAATTTTATTGTATAAAACAGAACAAGCGCTTTCACACACCTAACAAGTGCCCTTCATCAGGTTGTAGTGCTTAGGAATAAATGCTGCCATTATATAGTTATGGCATACGCCCTAATTAACAAACATTTAGGCGGGTAAAAACAATCTATACAAGTTTATCAATCACTAATACTTCGTTAAGTGGAAACACCATAATTAATAGAAAGTTTATATAATTCTCAACATCCTTTCCACTGATATAACAGAAAACAAAAAACAAAGATGTAATAAAAACCAACATAATAAGATTTCCTTCCATTCAAAACATCTAAGCATAGGCACAATCAATTAGGTTCATACTATATGTATAATTTTTTGTTCCTATTATTCCTATGTTAAGAAATTAATTATATAAAAGTCTTTCACTAAAGCATGATATATTTCAATTGCTATGTCGTAAATTCTAAAGGAAACCTCATACTACATTTCATGTGGGGATAGCTTTCCTTACCATAAAAACTGTCAGTGTGTAAAAGCTGATAGAGATACAAACATGCTATATAGCCAAATTAATAGGAAAGGAAAGCAAAAAGAATGGAGAAAAGAAAAAGAAGGGGAAGGGAAAGGAATAGTAGGTATAAAGGGGATAGTGAAAATGGACCGGAATGAAGGGAGAGGAATGGAAAGGGGAAGAGAGGGGGGGGGGAAGGAGAACAAAACAAGGGTGAGGAAGGGGAGGGATTACATGGAGAGGGAGAATGGAGAAGGAAGGGGGGGAGAGGGAAGGGGGAACAGAGAATATATAAAGAAAGAAGGGAGAGGGGAAGGAAGTGGGGCAGGGAATGGAAGGGAGGGAGAAGGGGGAAAAGAGGGGAGGGGGAGGGAAGGAATGGAAAATGGAAAAGGAAAGGAATGAACATGAAGTGAAGGTAAAAAAGATGTAAAAATAAAATGAATTAAAAAGGGCAGGAAAAGAATAAAACAGATACACTAAAAGAGAGGAAAGGTAGAGTATAGCATTATAAGGCCGAATGGCCAAAACCTAATATGTAAATAATCCAATAGCATGGTAAACCTCCTATATATTTCATATAGGTATATGTCATAATCAGCTATACTGGTATGTTAAAAATATTTCATGATATTTAAAAACAATTATAACTATCATACACATGCAATAAAACAGGTTTTTAGAGTGTAAAATATAAACTTCTCAAAAACACATATAAACATAAGTCACTTGTTGTCTTTGGTATAATTCTACACTTCATGTCAAACACATAAAATATGTGGCACTAATATTCTTTCATAACAACGCTGGTCTGATACTAAGAGCTGTATTTAATCCTGGCTCAATATGTGCCCTGAGTGTTAAAATCCATCTCAGTTCATATAGCTCTAAAGTACCTAATGTATTACCTTCTCTCCTGTTGGGGTATAGTATCTGTAGGACTCTGAATTTAAACATGTGGGATGGGAAAGATTGACAATGCCTAGCCAAAACGTTGTTTACATTTAATTTCCGTATATCATATATATGGTTGTAGGCTCGATCTCTGAGCCTACGTGTTGTCATACCCACATAATAAGCTTCACAGCCCTCACACGTGGCCAAATAAACTATGTTTGTGGTGTCACATGTGGCATAGAAATTCGGCGTGAAGCTAATACCAAGTTCCATATTCTCATATGGCTGCTCATCAGTAATGTACTTGCAGACACAACATTTTTTACAGGGGAAGGTTCCTTGTCTAAATTTAGTCCTTATGTCTAATGGTATATGGAACACTTTTTCTTTACATAGTAGTCTTTTTAGGTTTAGGCAATTACTATACCTAAAGCTAGGGTATTCACCCACTATATTCTTCAGTTCCTTATTCATGTTAAGCAATTTCCAATTTTTATGTAGAATCTCTTTTATGTACTTGACATCATTAGTAAATTTGATGTCATATTGCACTATGTCTTTATTAGGTCTTTTAGAATATCTATGTGGACCTTTCCCAAAATAAGTACTACAAACCGGACTAATTCTATCCTTAGAGCTCGTGATCAATTGGATAGGATAGCCCCTATTCATAAAACACTTTGCTTGGAATTCCAAAAGACGATCACTGTCTTCAATATTATTGCACAGCTTAGTTACTCTAGTCATCTGATTTCGTACAATGTTGGGGAAAATGTGTCTCGGATGCATACTCTCATAATGGAGTATGCCATTTTTCCAACACGATTTTCTGTATAGGGATGTTGTAAATTTATTCAAAACATTCTTTGTTATGGTTACATCAAGATAGTTAACACTAATTGATGAAAATTCATACGTAAATCTGAGGAAGGAGGTAGTTGATTCCATGTACTCAACAAAATCATGCAAGGATTCAACATTACCATTCCAAAATAGGAGAATATCATCTACAAATCTCCTATAATAAATGGCATTAGCAACGAAGTTCTCATTATTGAGTATATGAGTCCTCTCCCATTGATAGACTGCTATGTTTGCATAGACATTGGCACAGGGGGTGCCCATGGCTACCCCCCATGTTTGTCTATAAATCTTATCTTGGTACATAAAGATGTTATTACTAAGTATCAGTTCTAATAGAGTGCAAATAATGAACTGCTCATTATGACTAACAATATTATGTTCATTTAGGCAACTCCTAACAGCCTCGATGCCAAACTCATTGGGTATACTCGCCCTTCTTTCTTCCTGTTGTTAGAGGTGGACTCTGTTTAGAGTTATTCTTTTACTTTTATAAGCTGGGGTTAGCTTACAAACGAGATCTGAGGTAACTCTCGCCTAGCATTGTGGGATATAAGGGGAGCCTCAAGCCGGTTGAACCAACTCTCGAGCTTTTAGAGTGGCCGAGTCAGAGCCGAGGTCGGCTCCGAACCCATCCAGCAAGAAGAAGGCGAGAAGAAGACAACTAACATGGAATGTTATGGTAAGAACATAACTTCTATTTTTATCAAAACACTTCTAAAAAATCTAAAACCTACCACCCTCGCTGCTGACCTCCTCCCTGCAGAGCACCTGCAAATAGCTGCGGATGCCATTGCATATCCCATATCTATCCTCATCAACAGAGCCTTATCCGAAAATGCTATCCCCTCCCTCTGGAAACAATCTCACATCATCCCACTCCATAAAGGTGGTAGCTCCTCAGACATATCCAACTATAGACCCATTGCCATTCTTTCCCCACTAGCCAAAATAATGGAGAAATGTGTACACAAGCAACTAATGCAATACCTTTCACAGAATAACTTATTATCTGACTCACAGCATGGTTTCAGGTCATACCACAGCACCACCTCAGCCCTCCTTTCCTTTACTACTGCCATAAACCAAAACAGGAATGACAATAGGCTAACCTCTGCCCTCTTTCTTGACCTATCAAAAGCCTTTGACATGGTCAACCATGAACTTCTCATTCTTTCACTAAAATCTATTTCCCTCAACAAGCCTGCTATCCAGTGGTTCCAGTCTTACCTGACTGGTAGACAGCAGGCGGTACTATGGCAGGGCAAATTCTCCAGCCAGTTACCTCTCACACTTGGTGTCCCTCAAGGGTCCATACTAGGTCCACTACTCTTCTCTATTTTTATCAACAACCTCCACACTGCTATCCCTAAAGCCACCTGTATCCAATACGCAGATGATTCCACTCTCATCTGCTCAGCCACCTCCCCATCCGACTTGCAAATCTTAACCCAAAATGCATTTAACACTATCGAGAACTGGCTCACCAATCAATGCCTACTTCTGAACCCCAATAAAACTAAACTTCTACTCTTCTTTCCACTAGTAGATCCACCACACTTTCATTCTCTGTCACATCTAACAATGGTACCACCATTTCCCCAGATAATCACACCAAACTGCTAGGGGTTATCATAGACAATAATCTCAAATTTGACCTACAGGTCAACAAAACCATACAGACCATCAAAAAGAAGCTTGTATCACTGTATAGAAACAAGAAATTTTTTAACCCCACTGGCTAGGACTGCAATCGCCCGATCACACCTACTCTCTACTCTCTTATATGCCTCGCCTGTACTCTCAAACCTCAACAAATCCGAACTAGGTAAGCTGTCCCATAGCTACAATCATATTGCCAGATTCGCCACTGGCTCCATCTATACAACCCACCACTGCCAGAACCTTAAACAACTAGAGTGGCTAGAACTGACCAGTTTAATTCAATTCAATCAACTCTTAATAGCGCACAAAATTTTGTACCACCCTGAGGATACCCCCTCACTTAAAAATATTATTAAGCCATATAGCAATCTAAGATCCCTACAGTCAGCCGATAAACTACTGGTCCAAACCCACAAAGCTAATAACTTTGCTGGTGAATCCCTGTTTGCCTACTTCATTGGCAACACCTGGAATTCACTGCCAAACTATATAACCCTACAATCCTCCAAAAGTCTCTTCAAAAAAAAAAAACTCAAACAGTATCTCAAAGTGAATTGGCTATGCCCATGTACCAACCCTGATTAAGGTATAAACTAAAAGCATATTCTGCAATTATCATAACTTGTAACTACATCACCAAGCTCTGCTTCCAATCTGATGTCTCTTACTTTTAATTGTCTGTCCATGAGAATCCCTACTAGGGAACACTACTAACCCATTGTATATAATCACTTTGTTTTTATAATTGTTTGCTAACTTCTGTGTAATCTATGTAAGTCTGTCTTTGTGGAGCTTTTCTCCCGGGCCTTCACTGAAAATGGACATGTATCCAGTCAGACTATCCCAGTAAACAAATGTAAAATAAAATAAAATAAATAAATATAATATCTTGTGGTAGTTTGGTACCCTTGTTGTCTTCAGACAACCTACTGTTGTCATTTTTTTCATTCCCATTTACTGGCTCTCCCACGTTTTGTTCCCCACCTTGCCTCTGTGGATATCTATATGCTACATGGTCCCACTGGTAGCATTTAAAATACTTCCTGTACATGTATCTGGACTAGTGGCTTCCTCTGCTACTGGCAGACTCTGTTGAGACAGTCTGGGCTGCCCACCATGGGTTCCCTTAGACCCATGAGTAGCACTGAGTGTCCCTTTCCTGTGCAGTCATCCCCTGCTTGCTAGGTATTGGTCTCTCTTATTCCCCAGCTCATCTGCAGTATTGCATTGTCTATCAGCTAACCAGATTCTCATGTCCTCAGGCAAAGTGCTAAAAGCTTGTTCCCTCACTAAAATGTCTGCCAGCGCTTCAAAAGTGGTAACCTTACATCCACTCACCCATCTATAAAAATAAGTGCTTTATTCAGCAACATATTCACACACACTTTCATCTGCCTTGCGTCTATGCTCACAAAACTTTTTTTTATAAGTTTCAGGTGTTAACTTAAAGCATTCTAACAAACACATTTTGACTATTATAATTTAAGCAATCAGTATCAGATAGCTTTGAAGTTGCAGTTACATCTTAACCATGGAGTAAGGGGGTCAGGAACCATACCTAGAGCCCTTGGTCAACGTTATACTGTTTACATACCCTCTCAAACATATGAATGAAACTATCAAAATTATTCCCCTCTGTAAATTTTGGAAAAAATTGTGTGACATTTGTTGCTTCTGTGGTTCAGTTACTCCTTCCCCATTACCTCCATGATTCTGGTGAAGAGTCAGCATCTCCTTTTCATGTTGCCTCTGCCTCTCTTTTCCTCAACTTCCAGGTGTTGCAGTTTCTCATTTTCCTCAGCCTTCACATCTTGCAGTTTCTCATTTTCCTCAGTCTGTAGACGTCTCAGTCTGTCTGCTACCTCTATTTCCAAACGCTTGGTCTCCAGCTCAATTCTCTTTAACTCCAGATGGATTTTTAAGTCCTATGTAGAAAGGTTGAACTCTCCATTTTCTGAGAGGTGTACATTTCCAAGGCCAGTCTGATTGTCCTCCTGGTTGCTATCCTGTGATGCAGCTGTGACTAAAGCTGCAATCAGTCCTGCTTTAGTCTGGTTGGCATGCACTAGTCCTTTAGCCTGACACATTTCAGCCAAATGGCTCCTTGTCAGTTTGCAATATGCCTCTGTTGACATGCTTGCCTGCTATCCCTGACTAACTGACTAACAAAAAAATAAAACAGTTGTGATATGAATCTCTGAATTTTCATTGCATGGGTGATTGAGAGTACAAACACATTCAATGACCACTGTACACAGGCTACAGGAATTCAGTATCCACACCACTACAAGCCATTTAATCTGTAATGTGGCTATCTCTCCACTGTCAACCAATTACTATGTGATGTAGATATTCCACCACTTCCAACAAATTAATATGTGATGCCCCTGTACTGTTCCAGTAATCAAGGAGCCTCTATCCTCACCACTAGCAACAGTGAGGGACGTACACAATGGGAGAATAACAAGTACACACACAGTAATGTACAATTTTCCTTAAGAGCACACAGAGATCACAGTCAGTCTCTGGCTGATTTCTGACTCTTTCTCCAGATCCCCAATAAGACTTCCCACTGGCACAGCTATAGGGTTGAGATCTCAGCCGAGTGGTCAAGCCAAAACCTCCAGCACTCTCTCTGTCCAACCAGTGCTTCGTGTCCCTGCCCAAGTAGCTGACACACACACACACACACACACACACACACACACACACACACACACACACACACACACACACACACACACACACACACACACACACACACACACACACACACACACACACACACACACACACACACACACACACACACACACTTTGATTTATATATAAACACACACACACCTGGGAAAGACTGGCACAGGTTTACTAGCTATTCCCCCTTCTGCCCAGACTATAAGGTAGTTATCAGTGCCACCAGCCACTACTTATCAGCTACTATAAGGCCCTTAACAAAGGGTGTCCAATCCTACTGTGTAATGTTACTAATAATCCAAATGGTAGTTTAACTAAGACTTACAAGGCTATTTAAGAGTGGCCTGTACAGTGTCACCAACTACATATGCAAGTACTCTAAGAGCTTAAAAAAGTCTCACAAATATCAGCCACAAAGATAGGTTTAAATATATTTAGTAATAACTAATAAAAGAACAAGACAATACTCAGTAACTCAGCACAGTTACTTCAGAGTTCAAAATCACAGGAAATATTAAAAAAAAAACATTGCAGGACAGTCTCAAATAAATGCAGAAAACATCTAAACTAATCTTTACTATATTCCTATCTATATCTAAAATAGATTATATGCCCTGAATCTTACAGCAAGTGCAGATGGTGTGATGATGAGTGGATGTTCTTGCTAGGTCCAAGGCGAAATACAAAATGCACAGTCTCTCTCTCTCTCGGAGAGTTCTTTAATCAAAATCAAGTATTACTGCTGGGTCAGTTTGGATGACATCACTCTTAGCCACCTGACTTCAGTTCCCAGGCTAAACAGAAACTTAACAGAATTTAACATCTCTGAGTGAGAAATGCATATTTTGGTGCTAGGAAGTCATAAAGCAATAAACACATTTTACATTTTAAATCTAATTACTACTTCTCTCCAAGACAATAGAAAAAACTTCTAGCTCTAGACATCCTGTCTTATTGCTGCATTGAATCTACCTTTTATAAGCACATCATAAAGCACTTAATTTCAGCTTATTTTCTTGTACCGACAACAGAAAAAACTTGAAATTTTGTAAGTTAATCTTCTACGTTCCAGCAGGGTATGCTGTGGTTACATTCTTGAAGCTCAGTACATTACATACAGTTCTGTATAAATCATATCAATATTCACAAATGACATAGAATTATTTACAAAACTCCAAATAGCATGGCTGGCAGTGTCACATTGTGATATTGCAGATCCCGGCATCTGACAGACAGCTGACTGTGACCTTCTCCTTATCTAACCTGGTGAGAGGGACGTCTGTGTATCTCATGATGGGATCACCTGGATGAGTAATATGTTTGGTTTTGTGTTTTGTCTTAAGGGCTTGACAGGTCAGACACTGGTGCAACAGCTGTTATGTGTACTGTGTTCTGCAGAGGAGGAGGAAGTATTATGTATAGTGTGCTTGTGTTTGTGTTTGAGGTTTAAATATAATTCTGGTGACAACCTCTGCATATGTAGGTATGTGTGATGTGGGTTTGGGTGGAGTAGGAAATGATGTGTGCATGCTGACAGCTCACTCACTGTCATATGTACTGACTGGTGTACAAGAGACAGTGGATTGAAGGTTGTTAATATAGTTGCATCTCTCACATCTTACGTTTGTGTGGACTAGGAGTAGCGGGTTGTTGATGAACATGAGGCAGTTGCTACACTTCCTCAGGATGCCCATGTTGACCAAGTTGGCTAGAGAAACTGTGGGAAATTGTCTGTCCATAGTATTAGGTAAATTTACATGGTCAGGAAAGGAGGTCACACTTTGGAATGGCTAGTGTGTGAGAGGTGTGTTAGTACCTCTGAGGTTGGGCTTTGTGTTCCACCTGACAGTAGAGCAGGGCCACAGAAAATCTCTGGAGGACCACAAGCAAAGTGCTAAGGGAAAATCTAACAAGCAAAATATTTGTGTCTATAATCATCAATGGTAACCACCACTATGCAGCAGTGAGCGATGGTGAGCTGCACTCAAATAAGCATAAATGCAGGGCTTAAATAAAACAAGAAATAACCCTTTTAACTCAAACTAGCCAATAAGGACATTCTCTCTGAACTCTAGTTCAGTCATTCTTGATTAGGTGGGACCAAGACAGCACTCTCTTCCTACAAGGGCCCACTCCAACAAAGATGGCTTGAATTTGATGCTCAGAAGTTACAAAACAGACCCAGAAACAACAAACCTGGAACTGGGCAATGCTACAGCTGAACTAGTACAGTTTACAGTAAAATGTGGCAAAAAAAACAGGTAGTGCAGACAATTCAAAGAGACAGTACAATACAAATACAATTAAAAGTGCTATGCAGGTGCAAAAACAGGCACTTAAAGTTAGTTGGGAGCAACGGATGCCTCGGATCTTTCAGTATCTCAGTGAAGAACTGGTTTTGGAGCTCAACTGATACAAAACAGTCTAGATTCAGGAAGTCTGAATCTAGCTTAAGCTATAAAACGCAGGAGCACCAGAAATCCAAAGTGAGTAAGATCACAATCACGTCAGTGAATAACAGTTTAAATAAAGCAGCAATTTAGTAGAATACTGTCAACAATTTAATCAGGCAAGCAGTAATAAATGCAGCAGAACAAATGCAGTTGAACACTTATGTACAAGCAGCAAAATAAAGTAGGAAGAGAATTTTTTTAAATATATATATATATATATATATATATATATATATATATATATATATGTGTGTGTATAGAAATATATAGAGGCACAATTTTTTTATAAACTATATATATATATATATATATATATATAGTTTCATTTCATAAGCTCGAATTACTGAAATCTCGAATTTCAGTAAATTGAGACTATGAAGTCGAAAGTGCAAAATCACAAACTATCCCAATCCTGATGCTCAGAATCCTGTACCCATAACATAGAACCCAAAAATCTCAAAAAAAGCATGATATTCTTTATTCAAAACATAAAAGTGCCAGTTCCATCACTCATAACATAAATTTCCAAAATACCATCATCAACACATCCACAAGCCAGTGCTGATAGCTGAGTATGAGTTATACACCATAAACTGCCATTGCATACTGTTGTCAACTAAAAGGATAAATAACAGAATGAAACAAGTGTTGTATGTCACATACTACAGTGTAGGCACTCTGCAATAACTAAATACTAACTGCGGAAATAAATAGCGTATGTAGCTTCCAAACACTACAGCCATCTATGCCTAATAGCAGTATTAAACATCACTGCTACAAAACCTAGTTCGGAACTGAGTGCAAAACAGAAGTTACATGTGATATATCTTCTCAGATGAGTGCAAAACAAAACTAAGATGTGATGTATCTTCTCACATTTTCCGCTGCGACACCAGTTCTGGAACTGATTGCAAAACACAACTATTATTTCAGATCTCTGCTTACATTTTCAGAAGCCTGGAAATTGCCATCACAAACTCCAAACAAGTATACGATCCACTATTCTTTAGTACAGCCTCAAACTGGCTATGCCGTCTAATCACGAACTGTCTCTTAAGGGAAGGCGGGTTTCCGCTAGCCATACGGACCTGCAATTTGTCCACTCTATCTTGCCCGCTGGCTAATACAGACATTAACACAGCTAGATCTGTTGCTTTCCGGCCTAATAGTGACTTTAAACAGCAATGCTAGGCTTATACACTTTTCTGGGTCTGGGGTAGGAGTAACGTATTTAATATGTGCACATTCCAAAATGCAATAGGGAATAAGGGGGAGGGGGGTAATCTGGTAAAACAAGCAGTTCTAGTACAGAACTTCCATAGTTTTCCAAGCAGATGCCAATCAGAAAAGTATGTCAATAGCTCCTTCCCTTCAATGGGAAACACCTGCTTCAGCTCATGAAATGTACATAACACATCACCCTCCGGCAGGAATGCTAAACCAACTAAACATTTACAGTGTAACTGGAAACCCATATTACTATTACACAAACGGGCTAAACCTAAGTGTTGCACCTTTCTCCAGATGTTCTGAGCATAATGGAAAAGGCAACCTTTAGCTGTAACACCATGTAGATTTAAAGCAACACTATGCTTTGCAGCTACCTCAAAGTCACTCAGTATGTATTTGACATTTATCTCGTACTCATGTTTGTCCAGCAATTGTAACACACAGTTTCACATGACGTTATAGGACTTCAAAGACTTCCTGCTCATTAAACAATACAGCAATGGCACACTTATGAAAGCCACCATACTTTAACAAATCATGTATGCTATAGAGCTGATGGCAAATTATTCCCTTGTAAAAGAACGTACCATCAACCAACCAGATGGCTGCAGTACTGAGATCTAGTAAGTTCTGGCTGGT